>NC_081407.1:233310348-233610348 GCF_030272615.1 Cryptomeria japonica
GTCGTGGCAGCGGAGAAGCGCGGAATTGTCTTTATCCAAGATGGACTGAATCTCATGCAAAAAGGCTTGGTGTTTCATCAATGTTTGAATTGAAACTGCCGAGAATTGTTCACTCCTCCATTCACCATGAATCCTCATCTATAAATCCGCAAGAACCTCTTCTTCTGGAATTAGCTCTCCATCCTGACTTACTATATTGCAAGAGGCCCTTTCACAATGTGAGACAATACCTTGATAAACTTCATCCCGGAATTTCCTTGCATCACTGATCTCTTCGATGAGGGATTTAAGAACAAGAGTCTTGTTTTCCATGAGTTCCTCGAATTCCAAGTACATGACCCTGGAAGAAATGATGGCGTGATCCTGCAGGATATTGAGCTGTTGTTGGGGCATGGTACGCCAGATTGCCAGACTTTTCTCAACACTTTCCAGATTCTTTTTGAAAGTGTTAGAAGTCTGATCCAATTTCTCCTCAATGGTTTCCAGCTTAGACATTATTTGAAAAATGTCTTTTATCACTTGCACGCATTGATCATGAAGCTGATCAACCCAGGAATCCAGTGCTTGTACTTTCTGAGCAGCTCTTTCCACTCCACGAATCGATTCTTGGGAACCAGAAGAACCTATAGAGTTACTCCCTTCAGCAGCAGGTTTTGTGATTTTATAGATGGCTGCCATGAGCTGTCGATTTTCTTCTTCTAGCTTGTTTTTCTTTGCAAGAAGATCGTCACATCTTTGCACTAGTGAAGCAACAGAAAACTGAGCATCATGTTTAATGACCTCATGTGTTTGCTTGCCCAATTCTACCTTTGTAACCTTATAATCAGCAGCTGACATTTCATCAAGTGGTTTATCTGCAATAGGTTCCACAATTTCAGCTACTTTCATCTTGTTGCTATCAACAGTTACCCTGGAAATAGTCTTCGCCTTCTTAGCAACTTTGGATCTGGACTGTTTGAGTTGCTGGTAGTCAAAGGCATCAGGTGAGATTTCTTGCTTCTTTCTTTTCGGGGTGAAAGAACTAAGCCATGGAGGCAAAGTCATCAACTCACTTCCTGTAGCAGCTGTAGGCAAAGGAGAAGCAGTTTCTGTTTGAATCACCGTGGTCACCCTGGGAGGAATATCTGTTTGAATAGCGACCATGTTTTGCTCAGTTACCAACGGACATGAAGATTGCCTCATGAATTCTTCAAAACCAGAAGTGGAAGTGTCAATTTCTGATAACTGAATGCAAATGGGAATATCTTCAGGAACTTTCAACACACTTTCTCGCTGTTGATGAGGAGAAGGCTCGTATGCCGAAATGGGAACTGCATTCTGAGGAGACTCATCAATGAGCAAATCAGGAGGAGAAAGAGGCGTCTCAATGTAAACTGGAGGAATGACCTCGTGAGGCGTGTCTAGAACTGGAGACTTAGGCGCATCATCAGATTGTTGCCCCTCTTCTGGATTATCCAGATCGACCACCTGAACATGGAACCGTGATTTCTCCTTCCCACGAGTAGTTGTCTCTTCAAGTGGAAGCACTACTGCACGACTAACTCGTAATTTGATCCTTGTGCTTGAAGATGAAGCACCCTCCTTATTATCAATTTGAATCTCAGACTTCCGTCCAAGAGGCCCTGTAGAATCATCTTCTTTACCAACCTTGATTTTGATAAGTCTAACAGCATTGCTTTTCAACCATGCGTTAGTGTTGGCCAAGATAGGCTGAAATCTGTCAAGAATGGAGACGCACTCTTTGTGTGACCATTGGATCAAAGGAAGTGGAGCTTCCTCAACCCTTCGTGAAGTGTATTCAGGATCAAGTATATGTCCGTCATCGATCATCCCTTGTGGGATATCTGCCAAGTTCAAGTCAACAATTTGCTCAACAGTGAGCCTGCAGTAATCCATCTTCAGAACTTTGGCTTCTGTGCGGAGATCTGCCCAGATGTCTTCAATGCGATGAACATGCACAAAGGATTTCTTGATCTTTTCCTTCATACCTCTATAATCAAAATCAGCTCTAGGTTTGAACCTCTTAAGCTTGATTTCCTGCAATTCAACCTCCATGGCCTTAGCCTTCACAGATGTGACAAGGGAGTATCGACCAATTTTCAATGGATTTGTGCTGGAGATCCCCATTCCAACCTTGTGTCTAGCAGATTGAAGAGTATGAACAGCCATAATCTGTCTTCCCAACTCCATAAGAATTATCCTATCGGTCGGGTATCTTGGAAGCATGTATGGTTGTGCATCATAGCACCCAATCCTCATGTAGGTGAAGGTGGGAAATTGCAGGAATAAACACCCATACTCAGATACCTTGACCCATGCCTCATCTGATACTCGTTTATTTCTGAGATCCATGTCAAACTGACACATAAAATATCCAAAGAATGCGTCTTGGACTCTTCTGAAATGTAGTCTGCTAGGTTTCAAAGGCAGCTGGTCATAATATTCCCAAACTGGTATGAGCGAGCGATCACCCTCGGTAGAAAGACCTGGAAAGTGTCTAAGTGATGCTGCTAAATATACCAAATAAGAATTCATAAAGAAGGTCATAGTGGTAGGAACCGCTGCAAGTTGTTCGCACAAAGCATCGTTGATGATTTCACCCCATGAAATGTGATGCGACTGCCGTATGAACATGATGAATTGATACATCCATGGCTCAAAGACATTAGAGTGCTCAAGGCCTAACATTCTGCTGAGAAGAGTGATGGTGTCTCCTATCTCCCACTTGAAATCACAACGGTACAACTTTGCCCATCTTGAGAATGAAGGACGTGCCTCATGAATCCACCTATTGATGTGGCGCTTGCAATCTTTTTCTCTTTTCACATAATACTCTGCTGCACTTTCTTTGGTGATTTCCATATAAACAGGTGCAGGAGGTATTTTGAAGACCTTCTCGATTGTATCCGCATCAAGACGAATTATGGCTTCACCATCATCATTTTTTATGACTCTTGACTCTTTGTCAAAATGATGGGCGCATGCAAGAACAAATTCAGGTTCTAGGGCAGCCACTGGGAAAGAAGAGGCATGATGGATATGGCTGTCCAACAGCCGCTGCAAGTTGTTATCCTGTGGATCTTCTACCCTGTGAATGAATTCTGCCATATCAACGTGCCCTATTTCTGTGTCCCTGATGCGATCCAATGGAGAAGATACCTGGGAAGGTGTAACCTCATTCTGGTATTTGTCATATTTGTATTTCATTTTCTTTGGAGTTGGCGATGCCGGCAAATCTGACATTGATTGCGAACCTGGAATGCTGTGATGAAGACTTAAAAGGGTTAAGGCCACATCATAATCAGCTGCAAATATCATTCTTTTTTTTTCAAATGGGTAAAACTTTGATCTCTGAATTTCACAGTTTTGTGAGAAGAAGAGGGAAGATATGTAGAAATGGGAAAATCTTGACTTTGACCAATTTCGGATCTTGGGGGAATTTTCGCAAGTATACAAGTTGGAAAGGACATACATGCAATCGGGATTTTAAAACCCGAATACAAGTATACTTGTAAATTCGAAAATGGAGAAACGGATGAAAAATGGGATTTTGACTTGCGGGAAATGATGGAAATGGAAAGTAGGATATGGGGAACGTGAATGGATAGAAATGGGAATATCCGGGATAGTCATTTTCATGAAAATGGGAAGATCCTTTCAACATGTAATCCGGTTTTCAAAACCCGAATTTGCAAGAGAGGGGTATTTCACACTTTTCAAGCTTGGAAATTTAACCAAAAATGATTAAATTCCTTAACCGTAGGGAAAGAACAAGAATTTCCAGCGAACTTGTAATCGAGATTAAAAATCCCGAATACAAGCTAAGATGGAATTTTGAGAAGAATAATGCAATTTAACAATTGCATTTCAAAGGGAAGATTTCTTTCATGAAAACCAATTTTAAGGGAAGAAGAACACATGCGAAAAATGTAACAAATAACGAAAAATGAAGAAAACATAATAAAAAGAAGAGAAGAAAGGAAGAACATACCTTGATTAGAAAATCAAAATGCTTCTCCAACAATGCAATACTTCTTGAGATGAAGAAGCAAAACTGGACTATTAAACCCTTATCACGTTTTTGTGAAAATGCCCCCAAATATGGTAGCAATCTTAAACTTGGAGGAGCAAAATGCCAATGAAAGGGTTCATTTCAAGTTTGTTGGAGCAAAACGCCCAAGGTATTTGTTGGAGCAATGATGCCAAAGGAATTTGTTGGAGGTAATGGCGCCAATAGTTAAAAACGCAGCCAAAGAGAATCACGTTTTTGCAAAAAACGTGGTATTCAATACACATTCAATGTATTATTAAATGTCTTGAAACCTATCCCATACTCCACGCCTTAGTAGGAAAGAGCAAAACAATTTAAGAGTGTGCAAATTGTTATAAATTTAACTCCTAAAAACGTGGCATTAATGAATAGCGTGGTTGCTGATTTAGGGTAAAAACCAGCGAATGTATCCTTCAAATGGCATGAGAGATGTCCAACAATGCATGAAGATAGGATGCAAACCCAAAACGCCTCCTTCATCCAACGATTTCTCCACAAATTTCGCCTTGAAAAGGTCTAAAATCGTTTTTCTCTTGCATTTCGGGTTTTGAAGAGCCAAAGGCAAGTTCGTTTTCTTCAAAAGGAAGCAAATCGGGTTTTGGATAGAAAACAACAAGTTCGATTTTCACTTTTCCCTCTTTCATGCTTAAAATCGGGTTTTAAAAGACAAATGACAAGTTTAAAATCTCACTTTTTCACTCATTAAGCCAAAATCGGGTTTTAAAAGACAAATGACAAGTTTAAAATTGTCAAAAATGAACTTTTATGTTAAAATCGGGTTTTAAAAGACAAACTGCAAGTTTAAAAATACTTGTAAGGGGGAAATAAAATCCCTACAACAAGTATTAAACACTTGCACACATGTAATGGGGATTTAAAATCCCTATTACATGTGAAAACCATTAAAGTAGGGGTTTTTTGAACAAACTGCAAGTTTACTTGCAGTTGAGCCAAAAAACCCCTATTTTAACTAAAAATGACAAAAAAAACAACAAAAAGATAAAAACATTAAAGGGGAAACTTAAAATAAATTACAAGTGACATATTTGAAATAAAAAAATGCACATGTAAGTGATCAAAAATTCCCCTACAAAGACCACAACAATGAATATCATTAAAACTTGCAGTTTGAAGAAAATTCTCCACCTGCAGTCTGGGTTTTAAAACCCGAAATTGAAGGAAAGGCATAGCAAACGAACCCAGAATTGGACGAAATTTGAAACGTAGTTCAAGAATGGACTGAGGATTAAGCCAGTCCAGGGATTAGTCAAAATTCTGCCTTGGGAAGCGTGTCATAGAGTAATAATTTTTATTTTTTCACAAAAATAGCATCGTAGTGGTCCTTCATTTTTGGAAACAAAAATGAGGACAACAAAATGAAACCCTAAAAATGAGTTTTAAAACATAAACTTGGCTCATTTCTCCTCATTTGTGTTGCAAACAATATTTTTTTGCTAGCAGGTTGAAGAAAGGGTGAACAAAGTTTGGCTTCCAAAATTAAATAGGACTTGAAGACTGATTTTTGAAGCTTGAACAAGTGTTGCAGCATCATTTCCACACATTTGCCTCCCATTGGCTGAAAGAGGTAGGATTTTGAACACATTTTTCCACTATTTTTGTTTCACAAATTGTCAAACATGAAACATTAATTGTTTTTCATTTATGGTTTTTCTTTTAGTGTGTTCCTATTATTTCTTGCCATAGGAACTATAATGGCATCTCCTCTTCCTCCATTGACACAAATGAACAATCAATATCAAAACAAAGAAATGATCCAAATTCTCCCCTATGGAAGTATGTTGACATTATAAGACTGCTTCCAAGAGGTGGGGGATTCTATTGGAGATGCCAAGGATGTGGTGTAGAACATAATAGTTCATATTTTCAGGTGGTAGGCCATTTGTGTGGAATACCAGGAAGAGGCATCAAAAAATGCCCTAGAAAAGAGGGTAAACCTATACCAGATGAGATGGTGATGAAATATATTAGGGAGCATGAGGCAGCAAAAGAGAGAGAAGCCCACAAATTGAATCAAACCACACCAAAAAAAAACAAAGGGAATGCAACCCCCATCTAATCCCAATGTTGTAGTAGAAAACCACCCCTTCTTTTCCACAATTGAACCTCAAAGTGAAGCACCCTTTACATGCAAAAGAACAAAGGGGCCTTCAAAAAATGCATTTCAAAATGAGAGTCGAGACATTGCCGACCAAGATGTAGCAAGGTGCATATATGCAAATGGGTTCGCTTTCAATGTTGTTCGCTCCCCATATTGGAAGAAAATGTTGAGAAGTGTTAATGAAGCTCTAAGAGGGTACACGGGCCCAAGTTATGAGAAGGTGCGTGGAACCTTATTGGAAAGAGAGGTGAAGGGGGTTGAAGATGCATTGAAACCCATAAGGGATTCATGGGCTGAGACAGGTGTATCAATTGTTTCAAATGGGTGGAAAGATTCTAAAAATTGTCCCTTGATCAATGTCATAGCAGTGTCCCCTAAAGGCACAATGTTTTTGAAAGTTGTGGATTGTGAGGGCCAAGTAAAAGATGGCCAATTTATTGCAGATATTCTCATCTCCGCCATTGAGTCAGTGGAATCCTGCAATGTTGTCCAAGTCATAACGGACAACACAAAAAATTGTAGAGTTGCTGGTTTGTTGGTTGAGGAATGCTATCATCACATCTTTTGGACACCTTGTGCGGTCCATTCACTCAATCTTATGCTACAAAAGATTGGGAATAAAATTAAATGGATCAAAGATGTGTATGCAGAGACTGAGGCCATCCAGATGTTCATCATAAACCACCACATATCTCAAGGGATTTTTAGATCCTTTTTGAATTTGGAGCTATTAAAGGTAAAATTTTCTGACTTTTTAAATTGTCAATATTCATATTATCATTGTGTAAGCTATATTGTGTATTCTTCTTTAAAGTTTGGCTTTATTTTTTAATCATTTTGGCATTAATTTGTGTTATAGGTTGCTGAGACATGTTTTGCATCAAAAACAATCATCTTGAGACGACTTGTGAAATTTAAAGTGGCACTTTGCAATATGGTGATCAGCACAAATCGGACTATATGGAAGTAGAGAAGTAGTGAGAGGGCAGCAAGAATTAGGGAACGGATATTGAATGAGTCATGGTGGGATCTTGTGACATATCCCCTTAGTTTCACTAAGCCCATTATGAGCATGATTCGCTATACCAACATGGTTAGGCCTTGCATTGGTGAGATTTATGATGGCATTGACTCAATGCTCGAAAAAATGAAGTGCATTATAAACACAAGAGAGAAAGACCCCAAGGGGAAATTCTTCAAACAAGTGGAAGCAATTGTTGTAGAAAGGTGGAATAAGATGACCACTCCTTTGCATCTTCTTGCCTATGCCTTAACACCAAAGTAATATAACAATCATTTTATTGATCAACCAGGAAGGCTTGCAACATGGAAAGATTTAGAGGTGTCTGTGGGTACAAGGCAGCATTCCTTTGAGTCTATCCTGATGAATATTTGTGAGATATTATTACAAATGAATTCATAGAATTTGCAAATGGAAATGATTTAAGTGTTGATGCTCTTCATCAGAGATCCAAGAATGATGTTCATAGTTGATGGCAAGGGTGAAAATATCAGTGAAAAATCGGCTAGATTGCGATTTATCACGAGGAAAATGGCCTTCCAATTCAATCGGCTTTAAAATCGTGCATGATTCTTCCCTAAAATCCATAGAGTATCGGTGAAAAAAATCGCGATTAAAAATTAAAATATCATGTCTTAAAAAACTAACGGAAACCCTAAAAACTAAAAAGAAATAACTGAAAAGCGGAACAAAAAAACAAAGCGATTTCGGCTTCATATCGCGCAACTATGCTCCCCAACCCCAGCGATTTTGGCTACATCTGTGCGATTGTGCTCCCTGACGTCTGACACCATTCAGCAGTTTTAACAGGTTTTTTCTTCCACATTTCATTCGTATTTTCTTGTTCATTATTTTTTTCAATATATATAAATATATAATTATATATATTACATAGTACATACAATATGGGTGCTACACATGACTATATGTATTCAAATATGCCTATGTAAAGTGTTTGGTGGATAATATATATAACAGTTATATTGTTATACAATGCAAAATTACTATGTTTGGTGAACGATATTTTCAGTCTTTCAATATTTGAATGCGTATATATTGGTGAATGTGTATTATTTTTGGGATGAATCTCAAGGACATTTTTACTTTAAAATGCCTATGTAAAGTGTTTGGTGGATAATATATAATATGTCTAATAGTATATTGTATAACAATATAACAGGGTTACAATATAACTCATTCACAAAGTTTCAATATGGCAAAATGTAAGTGCTCGTAGTAAACTATTTCAGACACAGTAATTGTCAGAACTTACAATTTGTCTCAGGTCTCACCTACCAAAATAGCTTCATAACATGATTCTAAAAAACAAAAAATTCATAAACCACTCATCGTATTGATAAAAATTATCATCGTAAGTTAGTAGCATATTTCATTGTAGATGGAAGAAAAAGCACTACAGAATCACTGATAAACACATGGACTATGTCTTAAACTATCTCAAATTATTTAAGCTGCCTTAAGACCTCTTTAATATATACGAGGGGTGTATTTTAAATTTACATTGTTAGTTAATACTATCTAGTCTGTATTCTTGTGCTATATAAATGGTCAAAAAACTCTATAAACTGTTTGCTTCAACAAAAGCATTTAGTGCTCTCATATATAAACGAATTAAGAAATCCATAAGTTGTTTGCACTTTGCACTTTGCTGCAACATCAATTATGAATGAGACCAACTGAATATAAAAATATTTCTTTGCAAATCATTACTAGTCAAATTCAATTTATATTTATTGATCCATGTTTGGTCTCTTTTGCTAGGTTTCTTTTGAATTTTTATAAAAGACAATGGCTTCTACAACTAGAGGTGGCGGTAAAAAGAGGGATCCTTTGTGGAAACATGGCACACCAGGTGCAGTGGCATCAGAGGTTATTTGTAACCATTGCATGAAACTTATGACCGGTGGCATACACCAACTCAAATATCACCTTCCACAGATCACTTGATAGAATATTACGGTATGTGACAATTGTCCTGGAGAGATTCAGAGGGAGGCAAAAGCAAGGCTTTCAGAATTTGAGCAAAAGAAAGAAAAAAAAAGAGGACAGCAGAGGCAATGGTAGCCCCAATGAGAGATCTCAGTTCTACAGGGTTGGGACATATTGGGGTGGGCAGCAATACATCTAGTTTTTTCATTCTTCATAATACTCTTGGTGCGCAACCTAGATTGTTAGGTACTTCATGGGATAAGGAAGTGCATCAGCAGACAAAGGTGGCATTGGCTAGATTTTGGTATTACAACAATATTTTGTTTAGTATTGTTGATAGTCCATATTGGGAGCAATTGGTTAGTGCATTGACCATCTCAAGTAAGGGGTTCAAGTTCCCAAGTCGTTATGAGTTGAGTGGGCCATTATCGCAGAATCAGCTAGTGGAACAACAAAGGAGGATTTGGGAAAGGAATGGCTCTACCATTTTATCTAATGGGTGGACAGATGGCAAGAATAGGACACTCATCAACTTTCTAGTTGCTTTAGGGGGATAGGTGGTATTTTTAAAATCGGTTGATGCCTCAAATGAAGTGAAGAATGAAGAAACCTTGTGCAACATGTTGGATGAGGTGGTGACCGAAGTGGGAGTGCAAAATGTTGTTCAGATTGTGACTGATAATGCAGCTACATATGTGGCAGCCGGTAAACTTCTACAGGCTAGGCATCTGACATTATTTTGGAGCCCTTGTGCTTCTCATTGCCTTGATTTCCTCCTCGAGGATGTAGGGAAACTAAGTTGAGTGAAGAATGTGGTTGAAGATGGAAGGGAAATCACAAAGTACATCTACAACCACACATGGGTCTTGGAGCTTATGAAACAACAAACTGATGGTAAGGATCTTGTGCATTCAAGAGTCATACGTTTTGCCACTAATTTCCTCAACTTACAGAGCATATTACGTGCATTGCCTAGCCTAAAGTGGATGTTTGTGAGTGAAAGATGGTTGGAGAGTCCTTTCTGGGAAGCCTGAAGCATAGAAGGTCGTGAAGACCATTTTTGATGATAGATTTGCCAAAGTCATGGAGGAGATCATCAATGTAAGTGTTCAAACTTCAAACTTCAATTGATAATTTATTTTTTAATTTTCTAACATTACACTTTGCTGATTTTTGTTATATTTTTCATGTCTAGTTGTCAGAACTATTGGTGAGGGTTCTCCGAATGGTGGATGGGGATAAAAACCCCATAGGGTATCTATATGAGGCCATGGATAAGGCCAAAGAGGCAATTCAGCACTTGTATGGGTCAGACAGGACCAAATATGAACCCATATGGCGCATAATTGATTGAAGGTGGAACCGACAACACCACCAACATATCCGTGCTGCTTCCTACTATTTGAACCCCAAGTTCTTTTTCTCATGTACTTTCAAAGCAGATGCAGAGGTTCAAATTGGCCTTGACACATGTATTCAGAGGTTAGTTGTTGTAGAAAATATTCAAGACCTCATTGGTGATGAGTTGCAGAGGTACAAGAAAGAAGATGGGCCATTGTTTCCTTCACCTATTTGTGTTCGTAAGAGAGACACCCTGCTGCCAAGTAAAAAAATGTGCTCTTAAATTTATTTTACCATTTATTTCAATCTTTAAGTTTATAAAAATCTTTACCAAGTTATAAATGCCAATTTGTATCCTTGCAAATCTGTGGTGGGAAGATTATGATGCGACCACGCCCAATCTTCAAAGGCTTGCAATCCGCATATTATCTCAGCCTTGTAGTGCTTCTAGTTGTGAGCGTAATTAGTGTCTTTGAAGCCATTTGCACAAAAAAGCGCAATAGGTTGACTCAAAAGCGCTTGAATGACCTTGTATATGTGCGGTACAACCTTCGATTGCATGAAAAGAGGGTACAAGGGAACAATTCATATGATGCACTTGACATAGATGAGATTGATCCATATACAACGGATTGGATTGTTGAACCTGATGGTGCTATTGGTGATGTTGATGTGGATCCATTTATCACTGACAATCACTTAGCTGAGCCGGAGAGGGAGGCAACTGAATGGGCGGCAAAAGTGGCAGGACGTGAGGAGGCAGGAGATGAGTTTGGTGATCCAGAAGAGGCAGATTCCTCACCTGTTGAGGATATTGCAACAGTAGCAGCTGCAACACCATCTACTTCGACACCCACTCAGCGGCAACGAAGTTTTTTGAGCTTTAGTTGTAGACGCAATCTATGATTTCTAGTTTTCATTGATACGAAATCTTGAACTTAATATGTATTCAGATTTCAAAGATTGTATTTGTATTGTGGTCTAGACTCTACGATATGTATTTGACTCAAATGTATTTAGAACTTGAACTTGTTTTTTGGTATATTACTATATGGTATGTATTTGACTCAAACTATGATTTATATATGATTGAAACCAATAATATGTTACTGTGTTGTATAAATTTAGTGTAAATGTGTGTTTTTTAAGAATATTTTAAAAAATTATATATTTTCAAATGTTCCATAATTTTGCTGATTTATTGCCGATTCCCGATTTTTTTTAAAATTTCGGCCAAAAGATTTATTGTCGATTAAGAGGTTTTCATCTTTGGTTGGTGGTACTTCCATGGCACATGCTTCCAAAACCTACAACCCCTCGCTATCAAAGTTTTATCACAATTTTTATTTATAGTTCACTTTGTCTTCATAGGTTGCTAGTAATTTTTTATTTTATAAATTTATAACTTTAATTGTTTACTTTGTCTTCATAGGTTGCTAGTCCATTTGCTTCAGAAATAAATTGGAGCACATACTCTTTCATCCACTCAGTAAAGAACAGTAGATTGCAATCAAAAAAAGCAGAGAATTTAGTATATGTGCATTCCAACCTACGTCTTCTTTCACACAAGCAACATGACTACAAGCAAGGGGAAACGAAGATGTGGGATATAGAGCCAGAGCATACTGATTTGGATGCTTCCGCTTCTCATCTTGTTGCATTTGATGATTCAAATAGCGAGCAAACTAAAAGTGCAAGTGGCATTGGCATTGATTCATCTAATGTCAATGTCAATGATGAGGAGGAGAAGGAGGAGAAGGAGAATGAGGATGATGAATTAGAGAATCCATTTGAAGATTAAACTTTAAATTGTTGAAAGTTGAAACAATGATACTTGAATATTTTGTCATTTTGATATTAAACTTGATGTATATGATGCTATGATTACAAGTTTATGTTGGTTTTGTTGTTTATATGATGCTATGTGACATGCTAATCTTAATTCATGCTTATAGGCTACATATATATATATATAAGATTTAAGATTTACATGTTTTTGTACTAATGAACCCAAACCCCTTTTCAAAATTTTGCCGTATTGGCGTACCGGTTCTTTGAACCCGAACTGGTGCCCAAACCCAAACCGGCAACTTAGTATAATTACCACAGCACACACTACACTAAAATTGTTGTTCTTTTCACTCGCACACACAACACAGACAAATTATTATTTGTTGGCAAATGTTAAATAATCTATACCTGTAAATATCCGATATCTTGATAGATAATTCCTTTCAAACAATGTTTCGCACGATTTACTTCAAATCTGCACACTTGTAGACTTTGCATGAATTCACAAAGGATTGGTTGGATGGGTTTGTTCACAAAATTGATATTCGCCTTAGGGTTTTCGTCCTAGGCTGAATAGATGAACAATAGCTCAGACTCCCAAAGAGGGTTTCACCACCAAAATAACCAAAGAACGAATCAAATGAATTTCCACAACCTCTTTTGAAGCCCCCTTAGGAACTTTCTCCAAATTAAATTATAAAAACACTTTTTAAATATTAATCCTTTCAACTTCTTATAAGTTTATAATATTTTACATTTTGGCCCAGGTAAAGTCACTTTATAAAAACAAAATATTCAACTTAAAACACAATTAATTAAATATAAGTTGCCTAAAAACATCAATTTAGACAACTTAATTTAATTAATTAAATTATTTTCTCTCCAAACACCTAGGCCAAAAAATGGGTACATTATAAGGGATCAAAAGTCAATAATACCTGATGCTAGAAGGAACAAGGATTGAGATTAAGAGATATCTAATGTAAGAAGCGAGAATTAAAATTTGAAGATACCTAAGGAGCAAAATAGGGGAATGGGGTATACAACATACCCAATATCGGAGTGATGAGGAAAAGGACCCAGAAGTTCACTAGAGTGGCAAAGTATGAGGTTTTGGGGCACTAAATACCCTTTTAAGTATTTCAATAGGGAAAATTTTGGGAGCCCATGACACAGTAGAAGTAGAGTGTTGAGGTTTGAGGTCCTAGGATACCAAATGGCAAATACCATTTAGGTATGTCAATAAGGAAAAGTTTAGGAGCCTGACATATAGTTAAAGTCGAGACACAAGGTTTGGAATTCCAAAGACAATTTAGGTATGTCAATACAAAAAGTTTGAGAGCCCACAATATAGTAGAAGTTGAGACATGGGTATACCCAATAAGCAAGGATCAAGGGTCAAGGCAACCAATTCATTTAGAAGGAATGTAAGGAGGGAAACAAAACTCTAAAATCCCACAAGGGATAAAGAAGCAAGGGTGTGGGGAACTAAGGAAAGAGATGCTAGCAAAAGAAAGCTCAAAGTTTCAACATGTGGGAGAAACAGGAAAGTAAGGTTGATGGTGACAAGTAGACAAGTAAAGAAATCTCTGAAAGACCAAAGCACAAAGAGGCAAGGATCCAAGTGTTCTAAGAAACCCCAAAGGCTCAAGGCACAAGGAATTGATTGATCAAGGAAATGAAGGAATCATACAAAGGTAAGGTAAAACCCCAAAAGCCAAAAAAGACAAAGGATCGAGAAAATAGGGAAGTAGGGGATGAAAGGAAGCATGACAACATGAGAGATCTCAAAACCATACCAAAGGCTACAAAGTGATCCAAATACCCTCATACTTGAAAGTTGTGACATTACAAAAGTGGTAGCAATACTACAATTAGAAGGAAAAAAAAAGTCATATGAGGTAAATGCATTCTTGGGACACATAGAGTACTATTGGAAATTTATCAAGAATTGCTCATGTACTTATGTGCCATCAGAGGATCTATTGAAGAAAGATGAACCATTTATTGGACAAAAAGTCATCAATACTTTTTGTTTTATCAAAAGAGAAATTGACTATTGCACCCATATTACGATTCCCAGATTGGAATGCTTCATTCCATGTATATGTTGATGCTTCAAGAATTGTAATTGCAATGGTGCTTGAACAACCAAGAAATGAACAAGTTGATCACCAAATATATTTCATCATTCAAAAGTTAATAGCAATAGAGCATACCTATACCACAACTAAGACAAAGGCATCAGCAATGGTGTGTATGTTCCAAAAAATTTCGACAGTACTTACTAGCCATGACATTCATGATCTATACAAATTTTCAAGCACTTAAGTACCTAGTGAAGGAAACAATTTTGGGCACATTTTGTCAATGCCTCATTTTGTTCCAAGAATTTGAATTCAACGTAGTGGTGCGCCTAGGTGAGCATCATGTTGGACCCAATCATTTATCTAGAATTGAATCTTGAGAGAAAGGTAGTAAACCTATGAAGGATGAATTGCTAGGTGCAAAGATATTTAGAATCAATGTAGCACCTAATGGCACTCAAGAAATTACAACATATTTGACATCTGATAGAGAAACAGAAACATATAATACAACCCAAAAGAAGCACATAATAGTTTGCATTGCGCCATATCAACTAATTGATGAGCAACTATACAAAATAGGTATCAATAAAGTGTTGCAATAGTATATACTTGAGCATGAAAGGGAAGCAATTTTGTGCAAGTTTCATTAGGGACAAGCAAGACACTACTTGATTCATGAAAGGATCTTGTTTCTCTGCACAGCAAGTGATGACTTGTGTTTCAAGTCCAAAAATAGGTTTTTGACAATATCAAACCCTAAATATTTTTGCATATTTGGATTCCATTCGAAAAATCATGCAATTTCTAAAATAACAGCACCTCAACTTGAGTATGTACACAAAAACTATGGTTTCTAGAAGGAAAAAGACTATTTTGTTTCAACAATTTTTATCATCCCATGACGTTCCAGTTTCCAATTTTTCTTTAGTTTCTTTGGTTCATTCAACTTCCACCAACTTCCTATGGCTTGTAAATCTATTTATACAAATTGTATGCTCGAATAAGGAGAGCAATTCAAGGATTTAAAAGCAGCATTTTGCAAGTTTCCTGAGTTCCTAATGACTGTTGCAAGCTTTTAGCAGGGTTGTGGGGTTGTTGAGAAATCGAAACAGAAATCAGTTGATTTGTGCCTGTTTATCATGCCAAAGAGGCTTAGAGAAGATTGTGAGTGCCATTTGGTGTGATTTCTAAGTGATATATGCTTACATTTTGTTAGCGTTTTCACCCAAAGTGGGCTTCTCCAAGGTATATTGGTCTCACTTGTAATGGCATCATGTTCTCTCTAATCTTCCTAATTTTTCTGTGTTTATACTTGCAAGTTAGTTTGAGCAAAGTTATTGCTTTCAAATATATCCATTGATGAACTATTGAAGGAATATCCACTTTACTTTACAAATCAAATGGTATCAAAGCAATTTCTTTCCTTGTGAAGTTTGCTGTTGTTAAATTTACAGGTATGCAACATAGAGAAAGTGGAGACGATCATTGCCTTATCAAAAAGACAATGTTTCCCAAAGAGAACCGTAAGCATGGATAGAGGTGCATCATGCCTTGATCAAGAAACAAGGCTCGTCAAGCAAGGGATCATTATTACCAGAACATCCCAATCATTGGAAACTACAAAATGTCAATTCTTGTGGAGAAAATATGCTCATTTAGAGCACAGTCCAAAGAAAAGGAAATTTCCCATTACGAAATCAGTCCTCCAAGCAAGCCTGAAGAAGAACACAAGGCGAGGATTGAGATCCGACCATTTGAAGGAGATGAAGATAGGCTAGATCAATGGTAAGAGCAATTTGTAGTATATTTTAGGTTGAATATTCTTAAACTAGAAGAAAAGACTTTCTATGCTAAAGCCAGTTAAATCTGGTAGATTGTAAGAGGTTTATAAATTAGAGCTATTGTTTCATGCCTATATCAAGCCCAAGAGGCATAGACCAAATTGTAAGTTGATTTTTAAGTAAGATTAAGATGTACTAATTTTTTGCTGCACTTTCAGCAAAGTAGATTTCTCTAGGGTGCTTGGTGTCACTTGTATTATGGTATCTTGTTCTCTTTAATTTTCCTGCATTTTCCTTGTTTATACTTGTTAGTTTAAGTCAAGTTCTCACTTTCAAATATATCTGTTGTTAATGGACTATTAGAGAATTATCCACTTTAGTTTATATATCACTACTAAAGTCACATGACCGCACAAAAGGTGCTGCAGGCAAGGCTATGGAATCATTGTGGAGATTGCTACAAGATTCCTCTTTGAAAATTGCATCATCCCAAACTGTAAGTTGATTTTTAAGTGAGATATTTTTTGCTGCATTTTCATCAAAGTGGATTTCTCTTGGGTATATTGGTGTCACTTGTTTTGGTATCTTGTTCTCTCCAATTTTCCTGCATTTTCCTTGTTTATAATTGTTAGTTTAAGTCAAGTTCTTGCTTTCAAATATATCTGTTGTTAATGAACTATTGGAGGAATATCCACTTTAGTTTACATATTACTACTAAAGTCACACAGCTGTGCAAAAGGTGCTGCAGGCAAGACTATGGTATCATTGTGAAGATTGCTGCAAGATTCCTCTTTGAAAATTGTATCATTGAGTGTAGTTGACCAAAAATCTTACAACTGACCAAGGAATGCATTTTATAATGCAAAGTGTGCAGAGGTTGCTACACAAACTCATGATTCAGCACCCTTGGAGCTCATTTAACCATCCTCAGGCTAACGGGTACATTGAAGTGTTCAATAGGATACTAGAGAATATTCTATTGAAAGTGTGTAATGATAGAAGAATGGATTGGGATGAGCAAGTATCACCAATTTTATGGGCATACTGAGCTACATCAAAAAGGTTGACGAGGTACAGACCATTTTTGTTGGTCTAGAGAAGTGAGGTTGGTGTGCCAGTTGAATTCTTGGTGTTGAGTTTGCACGTTGTGAAATTTATGTTCCTAGGAAACTAAGATTCATTACATGAACAAAATCAAAATTGGAGCATTTGAAGGAAAAGAGTTTATTAGCACAATGGAAGCAAAAAAGTGGAGAAGCAAAGACTAATGATCTAGAATGATAGGTACATTAAAAAATAAGTAGTATCATCTAGGAAAGATAATTGGTTTTATGACTCCAGGTTCTACAAGCATTCAGGAAAACACCAAGTACATTGGCTAAGGCCGTTTATAATTAAGGATGTCAGAGAAAATAGTGCAATGCAAATTAGAACAGTTAGATGGGACTCCAATTAGAGGCATGGTAAATGGAAACTTTGAGAGGTCTCATGCACAATAATTTATTTCACAATAAGAATAAGGTCTAAAAGAACAAATTAGTTGGGTACGATAATGTCAAAGGAAATAGTGCAATGCAATTATAACTATTAAATTGGACTCCAATAAGAGACATGGTAAATGGAAATGAACTTAAGTTGTACTCTAAGAGGTCTCACGCACAGTAATTTATTCACAATAAGAATAAGGTCTCAAAAGACCAATAAGTTGGATAGGATGTGTTTTATTTAAGTTTATAACTTTAGTTACAAGCATATACAGAATAGAATTCCAGCAACAAGTGACTACTTGACACAGATTTTACAAAAATGAGGAAAAGCAGAAGAACTAGATATCAAGGAAACTAGATTTCTCTGGCTTGCAAAAAGATGCTAGAATTGTACAAGACCAAGGGAGAAACGCACAAAAAAGAATGAATTTATCACAAGATGATGATGGTGTGCAAGAAATGTATCAAAGGAAGGTACAAGATTGCACCAAATGGAAAAGGAGTGGGGTTTAGAGCAAAAAAAGTCAGAGGTTATGCAAAGAACTATGATGACAACAGAATAGAAGGTGCACATCTCTTGTGTGTGCATGATAGTCAAAGGTGGACTAGCTTGTCTATGGTGAATGTCATCCCTTTGCAGAGAATGAATATTAGCAAATTCAGAGTATGATAAATGAATTGTGTGAATAGAAGAAGAGTAAAGAATGGTGGCTTGCATGAAAAAATGTTTTGGGTATGCAAAATGAAACAATAGTTGTATGAGCAGGAGTGGTATAAGGGCAGAAAAAGGAATGCTGGTCTCCAGAAACAGGGAGTGTAGTACAAATATGTGTGCACAGGTAAAGAACAGAAATGTCACACATATCAGCACAAAGGAAAAAATGTCTGAATTTTTTTAAAATTGTGGCAACAATAATTTGAAAATGTGTGGCATGTACAATCAACATGATTGTAACGATGACTGATGAGAAGATGCTCACATAAGTCTCAGTCATTATGATGCATAAAGAAAATTAAGTGCAAGGATTTGAAAATAGGAATAATGAAGTAATTGCATGAACAATTTACCTAGGAAGTTTAGAAAATATAAAAGATGCAGAAATTACTAGAAAATTCGGCACTTCTATAAATGAAATGGAGCCAAAATAAATTATGGAAAGAGTGTGAATTAATTGGAAAGAGTCGTTATTTGCATGATTCAAAAGGAAATCTTGGGAAGAAGATTTGAAAAGATTGTTGTTTGATGATTGTATGCTTAATGCCTGTGATTTTGGTGACAAGAAATTATGACCGAGGATTTCGAAAAAATATATATATAAAGTACATTTTTGTTACAAAATTTATCGAAGAATTCAAGCTGACTGAGAAACTGAAATAATTACAATTTGAGGAGTGCAATGCTTGAGCTTGAAATCAAAACAATGATTATTGTGTGAAGAGGAAAGAGAATTTGACAAGATGTTTCCATGAAGAAATGGTAGAGGTTGTTCACTTACAAATAGTAAAAGATGTCTATTGCAAGGTAAACAATAATAACAGAAACAAAATTGTCACAGGAATTTGTAGATTGATACTAGTGATTGTTTTATTCATTCAAAATATTGCTTATACAAAATAGTACATCAACAAGAATTTACAAGATCAAACTACGTTTCCTTTACTACAAGAAGCCTATATAGAGTACCTAACAGTCACCAAAGAGAGACAATCATTTAAAACTACTAACAAATAACTCCAAACAACTACTTGAAAGGCAACAAAAAATTATTGCATGGTCAGGCACAACAAAATTAATAAAACATAACAAAAGCATTTATGCTAAGTTGCTAACTATAGAGGTCATGTTTAAGTCAAAGGTCAAATTGTTGTGATGTAGGTGAAAGGACTACAAGAGGAGTGCAAGGTGTCATTGAGATATCCTTGCTACAATTAACAACTGCATCACTAGAATGCCTCGTGATGGAGAACCCTTGATGGACTTTAAAATTGCTGACAACAACCGTTTCGATGAGGGGATCAATAATTTCATTTGTGACAGTATCATAAAAATATATAGGAATTAACAAGGCACATTGTGTAGGAAATGGCATACAAGCAGCCTCACCATTGCACCTACAAGTATTGAAGCCACACAAGCTCCCATATTTTGGGACTGCATAATTGGGGTGATTTCTTGTGAGCAGGTTTCATAACAACATTCTACACCTTGTAGAGCAGCATTTACTACCAATCAATCCACTGACCATTTATGAGTTGACTGGGTGGCCCAGCAATCAAATGCGGCAACAAGATGAGCCAGCATATGAGGATTTGGGTGCTATGTTAATAAGCAGTAGCAAAGGGGGTCTCAATATCAGTATTTGGGCTATGCCCAACCCGCGAATTCAAGTGACATCTGCTACTAGGAATGAAACTCTTTGTGCAAAGCTAGGGTTGATGTTGTTCCACTCACTAGCACATATGCAAAACATATGATAGATGCACAAAGAAGCATCTACGATCACTACACCTACCTAGCAAATAACATGGTGCAGAATGTATAAGCTATGTCAGATAAGGGAGACCCATTTTGCCACAGGGGATTGTTGACTCTAGATGTCTTAACCTACTACAACACGTCAATGGGTGAGGATACAAGCATGCCAAACCAAATCCCAAGCTTGTGGTTCCAAAATTTGATGTTGGCTACACTGCACAAGGAGGCAACTTCCCAACACGGTGCAAATTGATGGATAGTCATGCATACTGCAATTGTAGTTTGCATATGAACATCATGCCATGTTGGAACTTTAGTTGCAAACCCACGTGTTTAGTTTCACCTCTTCCAGCTCCACCACAAAGTTCTCTTCCCAAACTTATTAACCATGTACCAAGCACATATACATCAACAATGCAAATGGTCGAAGTTGAGCACACATGTCAACTAATAAAGGCATTAGTTGCAAATAACATCACATATGCTTGGATAGTCATGCAACATTTGCAATGAAGAATAACATAGGAGGAGGTTCAAAGCAAGATTTGCCAAGGCAAGGTGCGCCAAAGACAGCTAGTTGTGCAAGAAACTAAAGTTGTCAGTTGGGCTATAGTGGATGTTGAAATGAGCAAGTGCACTGCAAAGATTGCAACAAAGGAGCAAGCAAGACAACAAGACCTTGAGGAAGACCCTAGCACCTAACAGTAGGATAGAGATAAGGATGGAGCAACCCTTGTACCTAAGTAGCAATACACATGCTCTAGGCACTATAATACAAGAGCAAGATGGGGAGAATGTATCTACAAAAGAGCAATGGCCACAATCTCTATCGACTCGTTGTAAATAGAATAAGCATAGATGATAACATCAATAAGAGGTAACATGTTAGCATAGAGCAATGTGTTCTAACGCAAGATTAAGTGTCAACTACATATTTTTATGAGAATTTTTTTGTGGAGGTTGTGCTACAAACCTTGTTGAACACACCTTTAAAAATTCTCAAAGGAGTATCCATCAACATACGTAGCTCTAGCATAACCATTTAACAAGCACCAAGTGGGGTAGAAGTAGTAACCTTAGTGACTTAGGCAATAAGCAACAATGATATCATGGCCTTGATGCTGACAACAATGATCGTGTGATGAAACACTTATGCCAAGCCTTCCATGGAGTGGGTGAATAATGTAATAGCACAATGTAAAGAATTGATGAATTGTGAATGATCACTATGTTTGTGCAACAAGAAGTGTAGAAGAAGCAAGCAAAGCTAGACCTGAAAAAGCAAGCGCAAGCTCATTCCCTCCAGTGCATCATGTTACATCTCTCTTTACATGAATGCTTTTATTTTGTTTATGAGATATATTTTGCTAACATCTGCAGTTGATATGAACATCAGAGAGATGGAATTATTGGCATGTATATGTGAATGATGTTGACAATAATGTTTTATTTAATTTAAGGAATCTTGGAAGGCTAAGATTTGGCCTAACTACCTTTTTCATGTCTAAGTGGATGGAGGATAACTAACACCCTTGCAAGGGAGGGAGAGTATCATCAAGGAGAGGAATGTAGACCTTGGAAGAGGACAAAGTTGCCATTGAGCCATGAACCTACAGATAAGTTGGCCTTGGGTTAGAGTCTGTTGTTTCCCTATGACAGGGTAGTTAAGTCGTGACTTTGTCAGCCAGTTAGTCAGTTAGTTGATTCTTGGTCTTTTCCTTTAACCGTCCTGTTGTGACGTATTCACACATCGCCCCATTGCAAATGGGGACCCCTACTTTTTGCTTTTCTAGGGTTTGTTTTCTTGGTCTTTTAGGTTCTTGTCTATTAGCCTTTGCATTGAAGGGTTGTCAGAGAGATCATTAGGATAGCAAGCTCTATTTGAGTCAGGTGGATCTCCTCAAGAGGTTAGGTCAATTGAGTGATTAGGGGTAATTTAGATCATTCCTAGGGTGTTTTTTGTACTATCTGGTCGCACTTCAAGTTGCTAAATCAAACCTTGGTTGAATGCATAATGTCCTCCTAGGTCCCATCCCTTACATCAAGGACAGAGCGAATTTGCCTTAAGGATTCTGGAATATCATCCTGATCCTCAAATGTCCTGAAATTTGGCTCTGTCTGGAATGTCATCCTAATCCTGAAATTTGGCTATCTGGAAAATTGAAGAATCCTCCAAAAACTAGATTTTGCATTATAACTCCTGGAGGTCCGAAACCACTCTCAAACATCCTGACAATATATATGGAATATAACTTAAAGTATAAGAAAGAAGAAAGATATAAGGAAATGTCACTTAAAGACTAAAATGTCAAATTTCGCTCCTGACCCTTCCAAAGGGTCCTAAGCGAATTTCCTAATATCTCCCTTCCTAGTCTTAATTTGCCTCATAAACCTTCCTTATGGCGTAGTGAAGAGAGAATTGATGTGTGAAACAAAGTGAAGTGATAAAAAGTAAGGAATTTGAGTATAATTGCAAATTTCACTCTTGACCCTTCCAAAGGGTCCAGAGCAAATTCCTCTATAAGACATTCTACTTTGACCCAAGCTAAGAACTAACCCATGTCCTAGGTATTATTGAAGGCAATTCACTTGTTTGGATGAAGAAATGTGGGAGATGAAGTCAAAATTTGAGCCAAAGGGTGAATTTTGCTCCTGACCCTTCCAAAGGGTGAATTTCGCTCCTGACCCTTCCAAAGGGTCCGGAGCAAAATTCATATAAGACCCCATTTCTTCACAAAATCTTGAACTAGATGCCAACTTGAGGAGCAAATTCACTTGATCATGATAGAAGGAGGCCTAACAAGTTATATCCAAGCCAAGGAAGGGAGAAAAAAGGTGAGAAATGAGAACAAAACTTGAATTTCGCTCTTGACCCTTTCAAAGGGTCCAGAGCGAAAGTCTTATAGGGCCTATCCCTAGGGAGGATCCTAAAGCAAATTTCATTTTAATGTCTTCATGTTGATGATTTAAGGTAAGAAATGCCATGTTAAGATAAATATATCATGTGTACTTAATCATCTTTTGGTTTGTTTTGCAGACGGAAGAAGATCAGGCTAGGACAAGGACGACCTATTCCAGTCCATCATCATCAAGGACATTCCAAGTGCATAAGGGAGGACTCTAGGTGTTTTGAAGCGTTGGAAGACTTCAAGTGTTCAAGGAGTTGCAAGCTAGCCTCAAGATTTCATACCACATGATGACAGAGAAGAATGACCTTACCAACACTTCAAGGCGAGGTATGCTACTAGAGAAAGAAAACTTGACAGTGAGGAGGCTTCATCAAACACAGGGGAGTCAAGGAGGTACATCATACATTGCATCATCAAATTAAGAGAGAAAGGAGATCAACCAAGACACAGACGTCAGACAAGGTGGCATCCCAATCACTTTTCCTCCAGTTGGATTGGTCCACCTCAGCTTGTCCAGATTCAATGTACCTAATTTATCAGGGACAGCACAAACTTCAATGTACCTACCCCTGCTTCCTATTAGTCCTTACTCCTTGAATGTAATTTTCTCATTGGCTAAGGAGTTTGTTGTAACAAACCCTAATTAGGGTTTTATGTCTTGTAATCCTAGCCATTGATTCTAAGTCAATCAGAGTCGTCAATCTGTTAAGGGCTCTCTATATAAAGCCTTGGCTCTTCATTTGTAGAGGTTAATAGTTAGAGATTAGTTAATGGTTAGGAGTTAGCAAAAAAGAGAGATAGTCAATAATTAGTAGCTCAATAGTAGATAGCATTTTAGAGTAGAGTAGAAAGAGAAGGCAAAGATTGTTGCCAAGACATTGTTGCAAAAGACATGTAAACTTCATTGAAGGAATGGTGAATTCTATGTGTCGATTCTACAATTTGCATGGTCTCTATACTTCTCAAATTTAATTTCATGTTATTAGATGAATGGAAGGAATTTGTATGATCAATGGTGAAATTTGTATATCCATACTACTAGCGGTTTGGTGATTGCAAACTTGCCTTGTGTAGTCAACTGGAATCATTCAACTTAAGCTTAATTTCAATTATCGCTTCTTCATCGATATGCATCAACTTGACGATGTCTATGCTTGTAGCGGTGATTTGAACATCATAAAGCTATCCTTAGAAGATTGCACTAGCCTTGTGGAGATGATCATAGCATGTCAAAGCAAGACTTAGTTAGAGTTTCATCAAAGGTTATCCATTGCTCCTACATTCTTAGTGTTAGAATTAGATTCCTCTCCAACCCTTATCCGTTTTTCCCTTTTTTAAAAATCAAAGTTCAATAAAGACCCACATTCCAGTGATATCCAAAGTAAATCAGACGCTCAGGTCATCGAATGTAAGTCCCCTTGTGATTCCAGCAAAAATCACATCATACCGCAAGAGCTTATCCACATGTAGAGAACCTACATATAAGAACCTTGGAGTTCCCTCGATTGATCCTTAGGCGAAATCTTCAGCATTCGAGGAAACTTTGTTCAAGAGAGGATAAGATACCTTGGTATTTTATTTTGTGTTCGCATGTGCATAAAAGACACATCAACACATCCTCAATGATTTAAAATATAAAGAAATTGGAACCATAATCTTATCTTGTAGTTATTGAACTAAAACAAGATGTTATATAAATTCAATCTTTAATTATATAAATGCATGAGAATATGTACATACATACATACATACATACATACATACATATATATATATATATATAAGAAATGTGAATTGATAACTACAACTGTTATAGCTGAATATGTAATGTCCTGTTGTGACGTTTTCACACATCGCCCCATTGCAAATGGGGACCCCTGCTTTTTGCCTTTTTAAGGTTTGTCTTTTTAGGTCTTTTAGGGTTTTGTCCGTTGGCCTTTGCATTGTGAGTGTCGCCAAGGGGATCACATGGATAGCAAGTTTGGCTTGAGTGATGTCTTGATCCCGAAATTTGGCTAAGTCTGAAAGTCCTGATCCTGAAATTTGGCTAAGTCTGGAATGTCCTGATCCT
This sequence comes from Cryptomeria japonica, assembly GCF_030272615.1. NCBI lineage: Eukaryota > Viridiplantae > Streptophyta > Pinopsida > Cupressales > Cupressaceae > Cryptomeria > Cryptomeria japonica. The sequence goes on from NC_081407.1 coordinate 233,335,436, forward strand.
GAAATTTGACTAAGTCTGGAAACTGAAAAACCTCAAAAAACTAGATTTTGCAATATAGCTCCCGGAGGTCTGAAACCACTCTCAAACATCCTGAAAGTATATATGGAATATAACTTAAAGTATAAGATCTTTCTTCTTTCTTATACTTAAATGTTATATTCCATAAAAATTATCCTGATAGAGACTTCAAAAAGTCAAAAGGCACTCCTGTCCTTCACTAAGGATCCAGAGCAAAAAGTGCTCCCGTCCCTCTCCAAGGGTCCAAGGCGAAGCGCTCCTGTCCCTCACCAAGGGACCAGGGCGAAAAAGCTTATTGGAGTCATTCCTGACCTTGTTTGGTCAAATTGAGACATCAAAGGCATGGTGGAGGACGAAATGAACGTGATAGAGCATCCAGACTTGATCAAAGACGATGAAATGACGGAGTTTTTGTCTAGGAAGGCAAAAAGTGCTCCTGTCCCTCACTGAGGGACCAGAGCGATTTTCTTCATATACACATTTTTAGACCTTCTTTGGACTTGAATTCTTATTCATGGCGTGTGACAAGGTGAAATCTTCCCTAGCAAAGGAATTTCATGATGAAAGATGAAGCGTTTTGGCCTAGAGGGCAAAAAGTGCTTCCATCCCTCACTGAAGGACCGGAGCTTGAATTTCAAATTTGCACTATTTTTGCAGGATCAAGACAATTTTATGATTTGAAGAGATCAAGGGAAGCATGATTTGTCCATTGAATATAATTTGAATGGTCAACAAACGAGGAAATCAACTCAAATGACAAAAAGTGCTCCTGTCCCTCTCCAAGGGACCAGAGCGATTTTCTAAAAATGCAAATTTCTTGCAAAGGCAAGGCAAGTTTCGTGATTGAAATGAATTAAAGAAGGCATGATTCATCTATTGAAGATAATTTGGAAGACTAGCAAAAGACGAATTGGCTTGGAATTGCAAAAGTGCTCCTGTCCCTCACTGAAGGACCAGAGCGATTTTCAAAAGTGCTCCTGTCCCTCTCCAAGGGACGATAGCGAAAAACATGTTATTTAGTCTTTCTCACCAATTTTGGACGAATCTAGACCAAGGCAAAAGTTTGAAATGATGTTTAAGATGCTTCGAGGTGGAATTGAGATACAAGAGTTGCAAATTTTGATGACAATTGCAAAAAGTGCTCCTGTCCCTCTCCAAGGGACCAGAGCGATTTTCAAAAAGTGCACCTGTCCCTCTCCAAGGGACCAAGGCGAAATCTCCAAATATGCCCATTTACCTAACATTTTGAAATACTATTTTTGTTTCCAGGACTCAAGAAGGAGTGGGGAATGATGTTCTACGCCTTGAGGGTAATTTGAAGTTGATATGATCAAGAATTCGTGCATTGGACTCAAAAGTGCTCCTGTCTCTCACTGAAGGACCAGGGCAAAAATCTTTAGAACATCAAGTTTGCCTTGCAAAACGAGATTGAACATGCATTGAATGGACGAAGGGGATCATTGCTTACCCCCCACAAGGAGAATTGGCAATTAAAAAATGGAGGATTGAAGACAAAAGTGAAAAAGTGCTCCTGTCCCTCTCCAAGGGACCAAGGTGAAAATGTCCTAAGACACGTTCCTTCTAGAGATCAAGTAAATTAAACTCAAGACGCCTATTGAAAATGCCATTTTAAAATGCCTAGATGAAGTTTTGAACGTGAAAAGTGAGGAATGCAAGGGCTTAAAATGCAAAAGTGCTCCTGTCCCTCTCCAAGGGACCAGAGCGAAGTTATTGGCATTCACTATTTTCTACCATATTTTGGACGTTAACATCTTCCAAATCGCATTAGACGCTAAATTTGCCAACTTCGAAATATTTGAAAAAATTAATTGAATTGGCATTTAATAAAAGATGCATTGGCATTTAATAAATTAATTTTGAGCCTTTAGAAAATCGATTTTTTTTTATTTGGGGCATTTAAAATTAATTTTTATTAAATTAAAATTAAAAAATGGAGTGCTTGAGGTATCGTTTTTTAATATTTTATCAAGTCGGCCTCTTCTTTTTTTAAAATTATTTTTAGGCTTATTTGCTAGGTCGGCCTCATGGTTGAAGAAGGTGAGCGCTCTATAAGAGAGGAGTGTTGTGGACAAATGCAAATCATTCATTCATTGTTTTAAAATGTGAGTTGGAGGAGCAAATTGGAGAGGCGAATTTCTTGCTAGTTTGGAGGATAATTTCCAGATTTTTGAAGACATTTGAAGGCGAATTTCTAGATCTTGAAGAAGCTAGTGGAAGGAGAAGCTCTTTTCCAAGCTAGAGGAGGCGTAATTCATCTAAGGGAGGACTATAATCCAAGCTTGTCCATCAAAATCCGGTTTTCTTCCTTCATTTTTCAAGGTTTTGTAAGTTAAACAATCAAAGAGGAGGTATGAAGAATCATTTTTGAAGTTCTTATTCAAGACTTATTGTGATGCCATTGCAATTTTGTAAAATCTAAGTCTTGAAGATCCAAATTCCATTCATTATTAATTTGAAAATGTGTAATTCTTGATTTATCATGACTTTTTTCGAATTAATATCTTAAGCTTTACCTTTGAAAGGTCTTAAATTTCATGCTTTAAGGTTTGATGCTCAAAAGACTAACTTTAATATTTTGTGTAGGCATCAAATGGAGATCCCGGAGTTGGAAAATCAAGCCAGATCAAGGACGGTCTCATCCAAGAAGATCAAGCAAGGACAAGGGCGACCTCCTCCAGTCTAGCATCGACAAGGACAACCTTCTTTGGACCAATGTCATCAAGAGCAACATCAAATTAGCATCAACCAAGCGTCAGGCGAGGTGGCATCCCAGTCATCGCTCATCCAGTCAGATTGTTCCACCTCCGCATGTCCAGATTCAATGTACCTAACTCATGGAAGGTGGCACAAACTTCGATGTACCTACCCCAACTATCCATTGGTCGAATTTTCTAGAGAAGACGTGTCCTTAAAATACAATTTTATCATTGGTCAAGCATTAAATGTTATGTAATGGTTGTAACAAACCCTAATTAGGGTTTTCATTGTTGAATCTTGGCTATTGATCTAAGCCATCGAATTGTAGTGAGGGCACTATATAAGCCCTGGCATTTCATTTGTAAAGGCATATAGAAGCAGTTGGAAGCAGTTAGAAAGGAGTTAGTGAATAGAGAGTAGTTAGAAGGTGATTAGAATAGCAATTAGAGTAGAGTAGAGAGAGAAGGCAAAGATTGTTGCCAAGATGTTGTTGTAAAAGACTTGTAACTTCATTGAAGAAATGGTGAAATTTATGGGTCAATTCGACAATTTGCATGGTCTTTATACTTCTCATATTTGATTTCATGTTATTAGATGAGTGGAAGAAATGTGCTTGATTGATGGTGAAATTCATATATCCATACTACTAGCAGTTTGTTGATTGCAGACTTGCCTTGTGTAGTCAACTGGAATCATTCAGCTTAAGCTTAACTTCAATTGTCGCTTCTTCATTGATATGCATCAGCCTGATGGTGTCTACGCCTGCAGTGATGATTTGAACATCATAAAGCTTTCCTTCAAAGATCGCACTAACCTTGTGGAGATGATCCTGCGATGTCAAAACAAGACTTAGTTAGAATTTCATCAAAGATCATTCATTGCTCTTACATTCTTAGTATTAGAATTAGATCCTTTCCTCACCCTCATCTTTTTTCCTTTTTTTTTCAAATCAAAGCTAGTAAGAGCCTGTGTTCTAGCAATATTCAAAGCAAATCAGACGTTCAATCATCAAATGTAAGTCCCCTTGTGATTCCAGCAAATCACATCATACCACAGAGAGCTTATCCACACGTAGAGATCCTACAACGAAGAACCATGGAGTCATCCTGATTGATCCTTTTTCGCGATATCTTCAACAATCAAAGGCTTTACTCAAGAGAGGATAAGGTACCCTTGGGTATTTTATTCTGTGTTTGATTGTGTACAAAATACAAGTAAACATGTCCCTACTAGTTAGAGATCATTAACCTGCAAATTAGATTGTTAGAATACATCAAACATATATATATAGAAGTAATCTAAATTGCAATCTAACTTTAAAATACTTAGTTAACATAATCACAACTTTTATCTAATAAAAAGGATACGATTGCCATACGAAAGTATGTCCTTAGGCGGCCGTGAAGCTCGCCTTCTTGGAACCCATCTTGGTTCCAAGCCCTCTAGGAAGTCGAAGGTGAATTCGACTCCTATCTTGAATGTAATTTCTTACATCCAAGCCCTCCAAGAAATCAAAGGTTAATTCGACTCCTATCTTGAATGTAATTTCTTACATCCAAGCCCTCCAGGAAATCGAAGGTTAATTCGATTCTTGTCTTGGGTGTAACCTCTTACACCCAAGCCATCCAAGGAAGACCCTATGTCAATTCCTTGCCTTGGATGATGCATCCCATCATCCAAGTCCTCAGAGGGGACCGGCCAGATCCGTCTCTTCTTGGATGAACTTAGTCAACCAAGCCATATATATCATATAGATATTCAGTATATACTGCCCTCCAGGGATTATCATAATCCCTCCATTAGGCTAAGGGAATTTCTTCTCTATAACCTTCATCATATAATCACATTAATATTACATTTTATAATTCATTACTGTTTTCCATTCCATAATTTACGTCTTCATTTACATATTCTTTAATCTTTCTAATGATCCTAAATATACATACATATTCTACATAGATTCCTATCTTTATTGCTACATTCATATAAGTAATCATTAGAAATATATGTATTCATAAAAATGTATATGTGTGTGTGTGGCACACACATCCACACACATATATACCTTAAGACTTCTTAACCCCTCTTACCTGTACGTAGATTGTAGCCTACGGTTGGAGTTCGCATTGTAGATGTCGCCTGCAGATTGGGAGGCATACCATAAAGAACACAAATGTTACTTCCTGTAACATGATAATAATTCTGATCTGATCTTATCAATGGTGATCTCACTAGATGCTTTTGATTCCTTCCCTTCATATCTCTCAATTTGAGGGAGAGGTCAGACCTCTTCATCATGTATGCCCTTTGGCAAGAGACATACCCTTTCACCATTAGCACCCTTTGAAAGAGTGTAACTCTTCATTATTTCTACCATTTGAAAGGGACACAACCTTTCATAATCAGATCTACACTTATTATTTAAATCAAATCTGCACTTCTCATCCAAAAATTTATCCCCCCTCTCAAATGAGGTTTTCTTCTCCCTTTTATATATCATTGTTGAGGGAGTCACAACTTTTCCTTTCACGTCTTTTGACTTTTCATTAACTTCATTAATTTTTTATTAATCATATTTAATTATATCATTTTATATTTTAATTTTATTATTATCATTTATTATTGAATTCTATTTCAAAGTGGGGATATTATTATCATTTATTATTAAATTCTATTTCAAAGTGGGGCTATTACAGAATATCTATGAGTTACATATTGATTCATTTGGGGTGGCGAGGTGTAACGCCCATCGCAACTTCATCGAGGAAAACTTCCAAGAAACATATGACATGGAAGATATTGCCGATGAATATTAATAAGGCTTGTATCATGGAAGAACTTCTTCCCACTCTCTCGCATATCATTTCCTTTGTGGACTCTTACATTATTATTTTGGGGTCGAGATTTCTCAAACAAGAAACACTTGCATTTTTTGGGAAAATTGAGTAAGGAGGAACAAGCCTGAGGCGGCAGAGCTACAGGAATTCCTCATTGTCTCTCGAGCCATTACAAGCATATTAATCATCATTTTACTTCTCTAGAATTTAAATGTGATTCTATATCCATTATTGATTTGAATGATAGGAATCAGTATTGCAATATAGTAATCATTGTTATGTTTAGTAGCCATATAATAGGCTCGTAATCTACAAAACGAATCTGAAAAGTAACCATTTAAGGTCTGAGAATGCAGTTGTATCTGTTCTTACGGATTTATATAAAAAGGAAAGAGAATAGTCTCTGTTTTCTACACTATAAAATGATCTAAATGTTGAAATGATGTCAGACCATGGTTTACCAGTCATTGCTGCAAGATCATTTGTTAGCTTTGATCAAATTAAGAATGTCATAGAAGGTTTGATCATGAGTTATCAGAGATCCAATCTCTTACTGTGGTGTAGATGTATTGAGAACCAGAATTACTGTTTCTTTGTTATGCAATGGAGTCAAGCTTAGTCTCTGAACCCAATGTTTATTTGTAACATTCCAAGACTGGAACAATCTGCATACCTGGTTGGAAATGATAAACGGGTTTATCGTGTGTTAAGCATTATCATGTATTAATGCAGAGCCGTAAAGGGCCTCTCTGTTCTAGCCATATGTAAGATAGATTACATCTCTTTTTGTAATGAATTAACATATCTTCATTAATGAACGAAGGACCAGGCCAGCATGGTCATTCACTTCACAGTTTTAGGAGGGAGGTTCTTAATCATGAAATAAGGTTAACCAGCATTTAATGGATCTGATAATAAGTAATCAACTACCTTGAGTCAATTAGTGTAATTTTTGAAAAGTCAGGTTAGTGTAAAGTCCGGTTCAGCAAAATGGGAAACTTGTCAATAATTACCTATAAGTATAACGGTAAACAGAATGGATAAGGATCTACCAAAAGGTCGTTGATGACCATTAGTGTCAACAGACATTAAGCAGTTGGCTTGTCTTGTCAGTTAGTAAACCAGTGAGTCAGTTCAGCTCAGTGTCTTGTACAAGTCGAGTAAGGGTGGTGACGACTGACAGCACGTTAGACGTTCTTGCAACTTTTAAACCTTAACCAAGATGGTGCAACTCTTAGCATGCGACCATCAATTCACATGAATCAAATATAGTTCCTAGTCAGATGGTCATGCTAATTAAGAGGTACCTATAGTGTGTGACCAACTAGAGTCGTGAAGGTTCAAAATACCAAGCTCAAATGGCAACTAGTCCTAGTCGTTGGTCTACTTCCTCGTGAAGGGTAGGGCCACTTCCAAAAGGAAGGTGTGTGGGGGACCGCCAGGCCTATGGCTGGAGGTAAAGCCCTTGATGACGCTCTCCCTCTCCACAGCAATGTCGAGACTTGTAAGACTTAACTAGATGAGTAGCATGTTTGTACAGTAATCTCTAATCCTTCATCTTTCTTTAAGTATAAATGCATGTTTCTTGTTAATATGTATCTTTATTTTAATTATGAAAGATTGCTTTTTTGCATATACTGTTTGTTGGCAATAATATTGTACGGGAATAAAACCATAGTTAATTAGGTAGTGCTTTACTTTGTTAGTAAGGTAACCGAGGGATGGTAGTTACGGGTGCCACGGTTGACCCTCGCATCCCCTCGGCACCTTTATATACCATCGAAGGTAACTTGTAAAGACACATGATTATGAATGGAAATAGTATCTCTTATATTTGCTTGATCTTATTTGGTACCTATGGCATTATTGATTCTCGTTAAGCATTCTATCTGTATGTTCTAAACTGTTCACCCAGAGGGTAACCATCTAGCGCCATTGCCGAAATTTATTCGGAGCACGGGAATATACTATATGGCACGTGGATAATGGGACAACCATTGGCCGAAGGGATGAGCAGTAACCCTAACAAAGAGCCTGAAGAACTGTTTGAGGGAGAACTAGCACTTACGAAAGATTTCTCCTGCATCCTCCAAGTGGCGATTGAAACACACGTACAACAAGAAGCCACCACCGAGGATGTTCCAAAGGATGCTGTGTGGAGTGCACTTGGTGTAAGCCTGGCGGTAAATCGTTTGATGAGCAACTTGCCCAACCTTCTGGCATAGGCATTTTTGGCTCTTCACAACCGTAGGGAAGACACCTATCGGGAGAACCGACGCCAACAAATCCTACAGAAGTTTCACAAGCGCCAAGAGGAGGAGTGCAATGAAACCGTGCAAGGGGTAAATAATGCCCGAACTATGTACGGGCAAAGGAGAATAAACAAGAACACCCCCACTATAGTGACATACATTGTATACCAGGGATGAATTAATAAAAGTGTTCTTTTCAATATGATGTCTTGTTCTATTTCATAAGGAGAATTTAGAATTAATGCCCAATCTGCTAAATAAGGACAAAAACAAGAAGGAATACATAGGGGACTCTGAAGCCGCTCAACGAGCATTAATTCTCGAGCAACAAGCAGAACAAAGAAGAAGATTCGAGAGGATTGCCGAGGAAGGAAGCAGCGAAAATGGCAGCAATGGCTCTAGCGAGGGCCAAGTTTCCACACTAATAGAAACCACTAGGAAACGGTTGGGGGACCTTTCCATAATATTGGAGGAGATTGGTGACGGGAGTACGGTAGAGCCGTACACGCCATACAAAGGTGTCGAGACCAAGAGGGAAGACGAGACAGAGACTGAGAACAGAGAGGCCGAGGATATCGGTGCGACCGAAGGTGTCGGGAGGACAAAAGGTCATGGTAGTAGAAGCAATCTGTTCGGGGCAGGCTCATCACACCCTGGTAGTCAGAGCAACTTGGTGGGACCCAACAGACCAAATCTCGGCGGAGTACCTTCGGGAGGACCAATGTCTGGAGGAGTTCGTGGAGGGTCAAATTCGAGTTCCGAAGGGCAGACCAAGCCGCCGCCAAGAAACGTAATGGCGAATCTAACTTTAGAGATCATTAACCTGCAATCTAACTTTAAAATACTTACTTAACATAATCACAACTTTTATCTAATAAAAAGGATACGATTGCCATACGAAAGTATGTCCTTAGGCGGCCGTGAAGCTCGCCTTCTTGGAATCCATCTTGGTTCCAAGCCCTCCAGGAAGTCGAAGGTGAATTCGACTCCTATCTTGAATGTAATTTCTTACATCCAAGCCCTCCAGGAAATCGAAGGTTAATTCGACTCCTATCTTGAATGTAATTTCTTACATCCAAGCCCTCCAGGAAATCGAAGGTTAATTCGATACCTGTCTTGGGTGTAACCTCTTACACCCAAGCCATCCAAGGAAGACCCTATGTTAATTCCTTGCCTTGGATGATGCATCCCTCAGAGGGGACCGGCCAGATCCATCTCTTCTTGGATGAACTTAGTCAACCAAGCCATATATATCATATAGATATTCAATATATACTGCCCTCCAGGGATTATCATAATCCCTCCATTAGGCTAAGGGAATTTCTTCCCTATAACCTTCATCATATAATCACATTAATATTACATTTTATAATTCATTACTATTTTCCATTCCATAATTTACGTCTTCATTTACATATTCTTTAATCTTTCTAATGATCCTAAATATACATACATATTCTACATAGATTCCCATCTTTATTGCTACATTCATATAAGTAATCATTAGAGATATATGTATTCATAAAAATGCATATGTGTGTGTGTGTGGCACACACGTCCACACACATATATACCTTAAGACTTCTTAACCCCTCTTACCTGTACGCAGATTGTAGCCTGCGGTTGGAGTTCGCACTGTAGATGTCGCCTGCAGATTGGGAGGCATACCATAAAGAACACAAATGTTACTTCCTGTAACTTGATAACAATTCTGATCTGATCTTATCAATGGTGATCTCACTAATGCTTTTGATTCCTTCCCTTTATATCTCTCAATTTGAGGGAGAGGTCACACCCCTTCATCATGTATGCCCTTTGGCAAGAGACATACCCTTTCACCATTAGCACCCTTTGAAAGAGTGTAACTCTTCATTATTTCTACCATTTGAAAGGGACACAACCTTTCATAATCAGATCTGCACTTATTATTTAAATCAAATCTGCACTTCTCATCATCAAATTATCCCCCCTCTCAAATGAGGTTTTCTTCTCCCTTTTATATATCATTGTTGAGGGAGTCACTACTTTTCCTTTCATGTCTTTTGACTTTTCATTAACTTAATTAATTTTTTATTAATCATATTTAATTATATCATTTTATATTTTAATTTTATTATTATCATTTATTATTAAATTCTATTTCAAAGTGGGGATATTACAGTCCACCCCTCCCAAATTTGCTTGTCCTCAAGCAATGTAGATTTTAACTTTCTCAAACTAAGTCATCTACGAATATGAATAAAAAACAAAGAGCATACACATGAAAAACACTAAGCATACACATGGATAATTACAAACACAAAGCATACACATGAATACACGTATTGTCAAATTTTTCTTATTGTCTAGAATGATTCAATGATTCATCTTTACCCTGCAGGATGGCAAGATCGTTGCTCTGATACCACTATACTGTCCCTACTAGTTAGAGATCATTAACTTGCAAAATAGATTGTTAGAATACAACGAACATATATATATATATATAGAAGTAATCTAAATTGCATTCTAACTTTAAAATACTTAACATAATCACAACTTTTATCTAATAAAAAGGATACGATTGCCATACAAAAGTATGTCCTTAGGCGGCCATGAAGCTCGCCTTCTTGGAACCCATCTTGGTTCCAAGCCCTCCAGGAAGTTGAAGGTGAATTCGACTCCTATCTTGAATGTAATGTCTTACATCCAAGCCCTCCAGGAAATCGAAGGTTAATTCGACTCCTGTCTTGAATGTAATTTCTTACATCCAAGCCCTCCAGGAAATCAAAGGTTAATTCGATACCTATCTTGGGTGTAACCTCTTACACCCAAGCCATTCAAGGAAGACCCTATGTCAATTCCTTGCCTTGGATGATGCATCCCATCATCCAAGTCCTCAGAGGGGACTGGCCTGATCTGTCTCTTCTTGGATGAACTTAGTCAACCAAGCCATATATATGCATATAGATATTCAGTATATACTGCCCTTCAGGGATTATCATAATCCCTGCATTAGGCTAAGGGAATTTCTTCCCTATAACCTTCATCATATAATCACATTAATATTACATTTTCTAATTCATTACTGTTTTCCATTCCATAATTTGAGTCTTCATTTACATATTCTTTAATCTTTCTAATGATCCTAAATATACATACATATTCTACATAGATTCCCATCTTTATTGCTACATTCATATAAGTAATCATTAGAGATATATGTATTCATAAAAATGCATATGTGTGTGTGTGTGGCACACACGTCCACACACATATATACCTTAAGACTTCTTAACCCCTCTTACCTGTATGTAGATTGTAGCCTGCGGTTGGAGTTCGCACTGTAGATGTCGCTTGCAGATTGGGAGGCATACCATAAAGAACACAAATGTTACTTCCTGTAACTTGATAACAATTCTGATCTGATCTTATCAATGGTGATGTCACTAGATGCTTTTGATTCCTTCCCTTTATATCTCTCAATTTGAGGGAGAGGTCACACCTCTTCATCATGTATGCCCTTTGGTAAGAGACATACCCTTTCACCATTAGCACCCTTTGAAAGAGTGTAACTCTTCATTATTTCTACCATTTGAAAGGGACACAACCTTTCATAATCAGATCTGCACTTATTATTTAAATCAAATCTGCACTTCTCATCACCAAATTATCCCCCCTCTCAAATGAGGTTTTCTTCTTCCTTTTATATATCATTATTGAGGGAGTCACTACTTTTCCTTTCATGTCTTTTGACTTTTCATTAACTTAATTAATTTTTTATTAATCATATTTAATTATATCATTTTATATTTTAATTTTATTATTATCATTTATTATTGAATTCTATTTCAAAGTGGGGATATTATTATCATTTATTATTAAATTCTATTTCGAAGTGGGGATATTACACACCACAACACTCGTGCAGATGGTGTGGTCCTGGAGACCACGATGAGACAAACTGCCCCAAGCCAGGGGTTAACCTCCTCAACATTGACAAGACTGGTGATAAAGAAGTACTGGCAATCACCCGTGCTCAGACCAAAAAGGCCACTTATCCCAACCCCCATACGGAGAAGGAGTGATTAAGAGAGGCAAAAGCCAACATTGAGGGCGAGATGATGGCAGAATGACGAAACAATGCAGAGATGGTGAGTACATCATCTCATATTGAAGCTGAAAATAACATAATTGGGCAAGTACTGCAGATGGAGGTGCCGATAAAAGTGAAGGACCTTCTAAACACAATGCCACAGCTGAGAACCGCCATTTTTAGTTCCGTACAAACCACTGCACAGGGAACCTTTGGGTGCGACACGGGCGGAAGTTTCGGTCAGCGCCTCAGCTGACCCAATGTTGTTGGCCTTAAATAGTGGTCGACATCCTGCGGTAGTAGAGATGGGAATTCTCGGGGCTATCCTCAAAGACACCATCGTGGACGGAGGTTCGGGGGTGTATGTGTTACCGGAGGATACATGGAAGAAGCTCAGGAAGCCAACACTATGGCCAGCTACATTCAACTTGGTAGGAGCAAACTAGCACAGCATCAAGCCACTCAGCACCCTGATGGCCCAACCGGTGACCATCGGCACACAACCCTTCCTACTGGATTTTGTGGTAATCCCACTAAAGAAGGGGTACGATGCCATCTTAGGGAGAGGGTGGCTGATTACAACAAAGGTGAGCCACCACTGGAAGAAGAACACTCTTTCCATGGAGAAAGGGGGGCAGAAGTACATCATTGACCTAAGGACGCAGGTTGTCGGCGAGGAGCTTGCATCATCTGACTCGGATTCAATGGACTCAAACAGATGGGAGTGGGATTCCTATGAAGGAAAAGATGAGAGGGAACCCAACGATAAAGGAGTGCTTGGACTCATGGATGCTTAGAAGATGACATTTCCTCATTGAATGGACTCTTCCACTGGCAAATGGAAGATTATGAAGTGTTTCACCCTGCTTGTCACATGTTGCAAATTGAGGATGAGCCAAGCGAGGAGGAGGAGTTTCCGCCAGAATACACGGAGTACAAGGAAGGAGACGCCAAAGTAAATGATGTTCCGGCGTACGAATTTTCAAAGGATAGTGGTATGAAGACCCCACCGTGAAGGAGACAAACTTAGGAGACAGTGCCACCCCTAGAAATATCTGGGTAGGCAACGACTGGAGCCCGGTGCTAAAGGCCGCAGCATTCAAAATCTTCATGGAATACAAGGACGTATTCGCTTGGTCCTACAAGGATCTTAAGGGGGTCCCGCCAGAAATGTGCGTCCATCGAATACCATTGGTCCCAGGAGCCCAACCAGTACGGAAGAGGCCATACCAAATGAATAAGAACTATGCTGCCAAAAGTGAATGAAGAGATCGAACGGCTACTGGAGGTCGGCATCATATTTCGGGTCGAGACAAGTGAGTGGGTCTCGCCAATTGTGATCTCACTAAAGGAGGCCAACCAGATCCGCATCTGCGTGGATTTTCGGTGCCTCAACGCGGTCACCATCAAGGATTCATTTCCTATACCTTTCACAGACAGCATCCTGGAGGAGGCGGATGGCCATGAAATGCACTCATTTTTGGACGGCTTTTCGGGATACAACCAGATTTTGATAGCTAAGGAGGACAAGTTGAAGACCACCTTTGTGGTGGAGGATGGAGTCTATGCGTACAACCGGATGTCGTTCGGGTTGTGCAATGCTCTCGTGACCTTCCAGAGGATAGTCCTTCACATCTTCGATAAGATGTCTATGGGAAATTTTAAAGCTTTTTTGGATGACTGGTCGATTTTCAGTAGTGAAGACGCTCACTTGGTGGTGCTAAGAGAGTGCATAGAGAGATGCCGAAGGGCCAGGCTCGCCTTGAATCCACGGAAATGCAGATTTATGGTACTGTTGTGACCATTTCACACATCGCCCCATTTGAAATGGGGACCCCCTCTTTTTTGCTCGTTTTTCGCTCGCCTTTCGCTTCGTTTTTTAGGGTTTTGTTAGTCAGTCAATTGTCTGGATTTAGGGTCAAGCCTTAGGGTTTTAATTGCCGTCTTTTCAGGCCAGAATCCAGTCAGTCTTGAGAGCTTTTTTGAGCCTCCTTTCGTAGGATGCAATTTTGAATGCAATGAATTCGCCAAAATGGTCTATTTTCAATTGGAAATTTTGAGTGCAGAGCTTAAATTTGTCTAAGTGTTGAAGATGAAATGTGAATTTTTGTCTAATTGAGGAATTTTGACCAAATTTTGACTTTTTTGATTTTGATCCCGGGTATTGGGAATGATCTTTTTTTTTTTTTTTGCCTTGTGAAGTGATTAAATGTGTGAAATCATGTTATTTTGGCCTGTAGGAGCAAAATCGCTCCTGTCCCTCAGTGAAGGACCGGAGCTCGTTTTCAAATATCTTACTGTCCTTGCAGAGTCAAAATGAATTTCGAATTGGAAGTGATGAGGAAGGGCGTGATCTTTCCGTTGAATATAAATTGAAGAATTTCACGAACACGGAAATGCCTGTAGGAGCAAAATCGCTCCTGTCCCTCAGTGAAGGACCGGAGCTACAAATCAAATATTGTTTTGTCCTTGCAGGATTTTAACGACTTGATAATTTGAAGAGGTCCAAAGAGATGCGTTCTATCAAATGAATATAACTTGAAGTGCCGTCGTGAAGGAGAATGACTCAAAATGTAAAAATCGCTCCTGTCCCTCAGTCAGGGACCAGGGCGAAGTTCTTTGTAGCTCCCGTCCCTCTCCCAGGGACCAGAGCGAAGTTCTTCATAAGGCAAAATTCCGGCAGAAATCAAGCAAGTTATAAGTTTGAAGGCAAGAAAGGAGGTGAGTTGAACCCGTTGAAGATAAATTGAAGATTATGAAACGTCAACAAGGGACCTAAATACCTAAGTTCGCTCCTGTCCCTCAGGGAGGGACCAGAGCGATTTTTTACTTTAGATGATTTTCTTGCTCAATTTGAATGGACCCCAAGGCATGGGTGAATGGAATGGAACATTACGAATCCGTTGAAGATAGTTTTTGAAGATGATAAAGTGAAATGAAGCCCACAAGGCCAGGATCGCTCCTGTCCCTCTCCAAGGGACCAGGGCGATATAATGATTATACTATCGTTCCTCCAAATTCAAGACTTTCTAAGACGAAGAACAAGGTGGCAAGGACGTCTTAAGGCATCTCCATCAAGCACAAAGCATCAAGGGTCGTCAACATTGAACGAATTACATCAAGACCCCCAGTTCGCTCCTGTCCCTCAGGAAGGGACCAGAGCGATATTGAATATATTGGCCAATTCATGCAAAAATCACGTTAAGTCAAGACTTTACAAGGTCGTAAAAGGTTCAAGGCGTCCTTTGAAGGCATATACCAAGGTGTTGAACGTTAAAATGCTACCAATTTGTACAAAAGGCCTATATCGCTCCTGTCCTTTGGACAAGGACCAAAGCGATTTTTACTAAAACACTCATGTCCCGTCAAAACCAAGACAAGGCAAGGATAGGCAATATCAGGGACGCTATTTCGAAGGCAATGAACAAAGAACCAAGATCAAAAGTTTGCAAATTTGAGCCAAGACACATGGATCGCTCCTGTCCCTCTCCAAGGGACAAGGGCGATGATCCTTCCAACGTTTAAATGTCTTGTGGAATTCAAGCGAAATGAGCATGGAATGAAAGAATAGCATTGTTGGTCCTTCACAAAGATGATTGAGGCTCGAATTTACAAAGGTCAAGGAGAAATTATGAGGATCGCTCCTGTCCCTCTCCAAGGGACCAGGGCGATATTTGCCAAAACACCTATTATCCTTCGAAGATCATAACAAAACAAGTTGCAAAGGGTCTAAAACGCCATTTGGAAGGCAATGAACGAAGAGTTAGAATCAAAAACGATGAATTTCAAGCTAGAAGACAAGGATCGCTCCTGTCCCTCTCCAAGGGACCAGGGCAATATCACATTTAAAGACATTCCTTCGCACAAACAAGTCAATCAAACTCGAAGGACCCAGCTAAAATGTCGATTTGAACGTGGAGATGAAGACTTTGGACGTCAAAAATGCAAAGATCAAGACCAAATTGATGGATCGCTCCTGTCCCTCAGTCAGGGACCAGGGCGATGAGGTATGTATATTTCATTTTCAAATTTTGGCGCCCAAAACAAATATTTTTGAATTTATTTTAAATGCTAAAATTCGATATGTTTTGAAAATTCAATTAAATGGCATTTAAATATTGCGCTTGGTATTATTTTATTATTTTGCCTTGTAAAAATCGAAGTCTATTAATTAAAAATGAAGGCATTTAATAATTAATTGTTAAATTCAATTAAATAAAAATTAAATATTGCGCTTGGTATATAAAGGTCGGCTTTGTTATTTGTTTAAAAAATCGTTTAAATTGCCTTATTATTTACCAAGTCGGCCTATATGGGGGTGAGAGGTAAGCGCTATAAAAGGAGGGTGAAAATCTTCATTTTCACATTATCATTTTTTGCCATTTCACATGCGATTTGGAAGGCAAAGGGAGAAGTGCGAAATTGAGTTCAAGTGCGAATTTCATTTCAAGTTAGGGGGTGCGAATTCATATCCAAAGGAAGGCGCAAACATCATCCAAGGAGGTGCGAACTTGGTTTTCACTTGAGCGAATTGATAAAGGATTGATCATTTAAAGAGAGATCACGTCAAGGGCATCTCCAAAGGTGGCGAAATTGCTATTTGAAGAAAGATCACGTTGAAGGCCTTGTAACGTCAATTTTGCCTAGGCGAATTTTGTTCATTTTGCATTCTAGAGTTAGCTCTTTCGTGAGGTATGGTGATTTGGTTTTAAATCGTCACAGCTTAAATTTTGAATTTTGAAATTTTGAATTTTGAATTCTTAGCTCAATCGTTTTATTTTAGGAAATGATAACTCAAAGACTTATCATGAAGTTTCCTAAAATATTCTCTAATCTATGTTATTTATTGCAAAATCTAGCTTCTCATTATGAAATGTTGTGTAGGTATGGCAACCCCAAAGGCGGGAGCATCCACCAGTCATTCAGCTCTCATGAAAGAAGATCAGAAGACTGAAGAAGTGGAGACTAAGATCGTGTCCAAGTGGAGCAACATTGGAGATACAAACTTAGGCAACTTTAGCACGAAGAAATTTCGAGAGGTCCCTTACATTGGCAAACCATCACCTGTCGCCCGGAGAATAATCGAGAGTGGTATCATTAAGGCGGTCGGCTTTCCTCCAGCTATTCAGTGCCATGAGTTGATGATCGAGTGTGCTCGTCACTATGATCCACAGTCCAGAACGATCGTATCCAATGAGGGAAACACTTTGGCGTACCTTTCAGAGGAAGCTATAAGTGAAGGTTTCCATCTTCCAGAGCACAGGGACATGATATATAAGAGCTTAGAAGGAGCCAGGTCAATGTACGAAGATGATCCAGATGCTTGCCTAAGCATTATCAACAAGAACTGGTTACTTAAGAGTCGTCCCCGTCTAAGCAAGATCCCGAACACACCGCACAGGATTGATTTCCAGGAAGAGTATAGAGATTTGATTACTATGCTCAACCGAGTTACAGGAGCCCCTCATGCCTTCTATTTTGAGAAGTGGATGTTCTACTTCATCCAGGTGATCGTTCAAGGGAAAGGTACCATACATTGGGCTAGAATGATTAGCCATTGCTTAGACGTACAGTTGAGGAGACTCAAGGCTACTAAGTCCTTCCAGATGAGTTCATACGTCATCTATGCCTTGATCAGGAGTGTTGAGTACGCAGGACTACCTCACAGAGGAGTGATTGGAAGAGGACCCGGCGAGGTCAGAGCTTGCGATTCCTATGCCTACTTGCATCATCCGCCAGGAAGTAACTACAAGTTAGTTAATGATACTTTCACGATGAACATCACCAGGACGTTGCAAGGTGGAATTCACAACAGGTTATCTCAGGATGCACAGGAATTCATAAAGAGGTACGGTGCTTGGTTCATTCAGTTTCCCAAGTTCACTTATATTAGGGTGCATGGATGTCCTTTACCTCCATACATGTTGCCGAGATATCCGACAGACAGAATTGTGTTACTTGAAGTAACAAGACAGTTGGCAGCATATGCAAGGGCATTCAGAGACAGACATCAGAATGGAGTTCCAGTACCCATCATTTTGGGCAATTCAGTTGAGGTATGTCCTAATGCTTTAGCCATGGATGACGCAGAGAAGGAGTTAGCCTTGTATTCTTTTCTATCTTTTGCTTTGAGAGAAAGCTTTGATCCACATGGACATTTAGAGGAGACAGTCGGTAGGAAGTTTAGGCATGAGTACCAAATAGAAGATTTTATGATGAATCTCTTAGATGATATTGAAGTGAAACGGAAAATGCATTCTAGATTGCCTTTGGATTTCATCAGGAAATGCAGGATTTATAGAGTGGCCGACCAAGCTCAGGACAGTGGCAGACATATCCAGTCTTCCTATGATCGAGAAAGCAAAACAATAAGGTTAGATTGGAATGAGCCCGAGGTCATGGATCTAGATACTTTGATGGCACCAGTCTTGTCTTGTACTCGCAGATGGGTTGACATACAACATCAGAAGTTGAGAGAACAAGGCATAGCTATGACTTTCACTTTGGAAGAGAAACCAGCCGAAGGTGGAGCTAGTGTGAGTGAAGGCAATCCTAATCCTAGAAATTCAGGTGAAGGTAACCTTCGATGTGCCAGTGAGGGCAATCTCCATCCAAGAGGTTCGAAGAGGAAAGAGAGACCTGGAAAGAGAGAATCTTCCAAGAAGAAACAAGAGGCTAACAGAGATCGATCATCCGGTACTTCTTCTAGACCTGAGAAGAGAACAATTCAAGTGGAAGAATCCATGGAGTCGATGGTACAGAATGACAGGCAGGAAGAAGGACAGGCACAACAAGGGTCACCAGATGGATCTCTCCAGGATTATGCGTTAGATGAAGATAAAGAAGACAATGAAATGACATCTCCTCCCAGACAAGAAGAAATAGTGCACAAAGAGATTCAAGTTCAAGAAACAAGATCGATTATCCTAGATTGGTTGAAGGAAAGATTAACCAAGGTGATCGTAGTAGAGGACGAGGACAGTGCAATTGATTTAGAGAGCCTTGTTGGACGTTCACACGAAGTAACAGAAAAGAGGAAGGCTACCAAGATGTCCAAGATGATTCGAGATGAGACTGGATCCAGAAAACTGCAGATAGCTACACCGGCAGTAGACAAATATGAAGGTGAGATCCTAGCAGAGGAATATGATATACAGACATTTGAGCTAGGACCCTCTACAGCAGAGAAGACACTAGATGATGCTACCGACTCATTTGAAGCATTAAAAGACAAGCTTAGAGAAGAAATGGAGAAGAATAGAAAGCTTGAGAGAGAGGTCGGTGCATGGAGGACATATTTCAGTCACATCAATGAACCTTTGGGACGTCAGGATCCAACTAGATCACCAGTGCAAGCACTTCCACTTCAATCAATCAATGAGGCAGAAAGATTCAGGAACATGGTCCAACGTACAAGTACTCGGATGGATAAATCTCATACAGTGGCCATAGAATTTGTAACAAGGATGATGAAGATTATTCATCAAGCTATCCAAGTTCTTGAGATAATCCACAATTTGATGATAACAGTAGCTGCATTTGCCCATACCAAAGATGTCATCATTCCTGTCTTGAAGGTAATTAGACACACATCAAGGAAAGTTTTAGCGCAAGAGAAGATCTTGGATGGAGAATCTCACAGTTTGTTTCAGTGGTCAACCTTACTCCATATGAAGAGTGTTTTCTTCGAGGACATCAGTGTTAGATGTGGCCAAGTTGAGGAGGTGATCAATCCGATCCAGGACAGAGTATTTGAGGTACTTCGTACCATTCTTGGCAGAAGGATCGAGGTCGAGACAGATGTGGATATGCAGGAATTAGAGGATAGAATCAAGGTCATCTTTTGCAAGGACGCTAATGTTACAGATGAGCAATATGATCAGATGTTTGCCACCATGCTCCTGATTGAAAGAACAAAGGAACTTGAATCTACTTGGGACGCAACTCTTCTAGATGCATTCGATCAGGTCATCCACTTGGAAGAGAGTATGAAGAATCTTCCCGAGATTCCAATTGCAGAAATCGAAGGAATCGTGACAAGATTCATTGCATATGCCAAAAAAGAACATTGGAAAGGGAATAAGATTCTAGATGAAAGGTTGTTATAGATGACATGGCATCTTATTTGTCATTGGTTTATGTCTCCTAGATTTTTGTGCCAAATTTAATATTTGGCTATGTATTTAATATTGTTCAGTAAAAAGGAGGCCATTTGTAACAAACCCTAATTAGGGTTTAGGTGTCATGATCTTGACCGTTGATCTACTTTCGATCTGGACCTTTCATTGTAATTGGGGATGCTATTTATACCCCCATTTTTCATTTCATTTGTAATGGTTAGATATCAGAGAGTTTATTGTATTAGAGAGATTAGAGTTAGAAGCAATTTTATTTTGTAGCAAGATTGAGTTTTGAGGAAAGGAATTCAAGCAATTGTTGTATATGATG
The DNA here is from genome assembly GCF_030272615.1 of Cryptomeria japonica. Lineage (NCBI taxonomy): Eukaryota > Viridiplantae > Streptophyta > Pinopsida > Cupressales > Cupressaceae > Cryptomeria > Cryptomeria japonica. The sequence goes on from NC_081407.1 coordinate 233,355,784, forward strand.
ACTTGGAAATCAATGAAATATTGAAGTTATGGTGTTTTGTTGCAACTTTCTTGGTTATCTTCATGGTTGTTTAATCTACTTGAATCATGCTCAATCAAAGTAGTGTGTTAATTTGAAGGACATAGTGTGAGACTTGATCTTTGGTAGGATTCGTAATCCAAACCACTAGCTTCTTGCTGATTGTAGGAACGCCTTGCGTGGTCGACTAGAGAATACCTTGAATCCCTTAACCTTCAATCATTATTGTATCATTGGATATGTACTTTCGTGGTAGTGTCCTTGATCTTTGATGTATTGAATATCATTTTGTTACCTTAGAAGATCGCACTAATTTCAATTGAGTTGTTATCTTATGGCAAAATTGAAGTTGGTTGAATCTTGCCAAGTCTTGTCCATACGAAGTCATTCTTAGGGTTAGACTAGATTAGACCTCTTTCAAACCCTACTCTTTTGTTATTTTTGAATAGTTTCTTTAGTTTAGTAAAATCTTGAACTTTCGGAATGCGTAAGACCCCTTGAAGGAAACAGCAAATCACATCATACCGCTGGAAGCTTGTCCACACGTAGAGACCCTACTAACCAGAACCTTGGAGTCTTCCTAACTGATCCTTTATGCGAATCTTCAGCAGTTAGAGACTTTTTCTCAAGAGAGGATAAGATGCCTATTGGTATTTTATTCTGTGTATGATGGTGTATAAAATACACGTCAACAGGTACCACAAGGATAGTTGTTGGGCCATATCGTTTGCAAAGCTGGACTGAAAACTGACCCGGATAAGGTACGGGTAATTGTAGAAATGGAGTCGCCCATTTATGTGACGGGAGTCAAGTCCTTCTTGGGACACATTGGATACTACCGGAAGTTCATTAAGAACTTTGCCCAACTTTCATTTCCAGTGGGCAAACTGACAAGGAAGGGCAAACCGTACATATGGGAATCGGCACAAGGGGAAGCATTCAAGGAACTCACGAGGAGACTGGTGGCAGCACCCATTCTGGCTTATCCAAACTGGGACCGAGAATTCCACGTACATGTGGATGCCTCAAACTATGCCATTGGGGCTACACTAGCGCAAGAAGGGGGGCATGGCTTAGATCATCCCATCTATTTTGCCAATCGATTGATGTCGAAAGCCGAGAAGAACTACAGTACCACCGAGAGGGAAGCCCTCGGAATGGTCTATGTCGTATAGAAATTTTGACACTACTTGTTGGCAATGCCCTTCACCTTCTATGTGGATCACCAGGCTTTGATGTACATGGTAAACAAACCCATCATCCAAGACAGGATAAGCAGGTGATTACTACTCCTTCAGGAGTTCACGTTCACAGTAATTGTATGGCTAGGCAAGAGCCATGTCATTGTTGACCAATTGTCCCGGATTAGGTCCGGAGAGCCGCCAGAGGGGGTGAATGATGACTTTCCTGATGCTCACCTATTCAAGATCGCAGTACTGCCACCATGGTATATTGCCATCGGGGAATATCTCTCCACCTCCGTGTTTCTGCAAGGTATGTCACTGGAGAACGGAGGAAACTCGTGTTGAAAAGCCACATGTTTCAGTTGATTAATGGAATGTTGTATAAAATGGGACCCGACCAGGTGTTATGTCGGTGTGTGATGGAGGAAGAGGTGCCAAGCGTTCTGAGGGAGGCACATGAGGGCCCCGCAGGAGGCCATATGGGACCAAACACTACGGCAAGAAAGATGCTGCTAGCGGGTCTGTGGTGGCCCATATTGTATAATGATGCTAGAGAATGGGTAGAAGGTTGTGATACATGTCAGAGAGCAGGGAAGCCGTTGAAAAGGGATTTCATGCCCCTCAACCCTTCTCATGCTCAGGAACTATTCGAGCGCTGGGGGTTGGATTTTATTGGGCCAGTCAAGGCCAGCTGCGCCAGGAGGTGTCACTACATTGTGGTAGCCACAGAATATTTAACCAAGTGGGTTGAAGCGTGGGCTCTGCCTGACAACTCGGTCGTAAGTACAACAAGATTCATTTATGAGCAAATCATTACATGGTATGGTATCCCTATGCAATTGACCAGCAATAGGGGTGGACATTTTGTGAACCATGTTATCAAACTCCTCACTACTGAATTTAAAAAAATTTCATTCATTGTCCAGCCCCTATTACCCGTGAGCCAATGGGTAGGCCGAGGCTACCAACAAGATTCTCGTGGGGGTAATTTACAAGTCTTGCGGTGTCGAGGGAGAAGACTGGGAAGAAAAATTACCTTTGGTCTTGCAGGCCTACCGCACAACCTACAAGGTGACCACGGCCAGACTCCGTTCCAACTCATGTACGAGCAGGAAGCTATTGTGCCAGTAGAATTCATGGTGCCAAGCCTTCGCATTGCAATCAAGAACAGGCTGGGGGACATGGAGAGCCTAAGGAAGAGATTGTATGACTTGAACAAGCTAGATGAGAAAAGAATGATGGCCCAGTGAGCTACGGAGGCAACCCAACAAAGGAGAAAGTTGTGGCACGACAAGCACTTAAAACGAATGAGGTTTGCTCCAGGACACTTGGTACTGAAATATAATGGACGTAATGAGATTAAACCAGGCAAATTCAAGGTACAATGGTTAGGACCATATAAAGTCCGCGAGGTGGCAGAGAACGAGGCAGTGAAGTTATAGACACTGGATGGACGGGAGGTTGCAGGCAGCACCAATGGGTCAAAATTAAAATTGTAACACGAGCAGAGTCGATCGATCGATCCTGAATCCTCCCGAAGAAATAATAATTTAAAAAAAAAACGGACGGTAGGTAGCCGTACGGCACCATACCAAAAAAAACGAAAAAGTGCACCGTACGACAGTCGCGTGCTCGTCGTGCGGTGCAGCCGCGTGCTCACCGTTCGGTGGCACCGCGTGCTCACTATGCGATGTCTCCCGCCGCTCCTATTTATTAATCAACCGCACAACCGTATGGTGAACACAGCATAAAACCCAGGCATTCCATGGAGGAAAAAATTAAAGCGGATAGCAAACGGAGGAAACGCAGACAGAGAAAACTCGCACGATTAAGGAAATCGCCATCATACTGTTAAACACCGTACTCCAGGCAAGATAGCCAAGAACAGTTCCGTACGGTATATGTACGACAGACAATTGGGGAAAGGAGACCGTACGACGGAAAGACGAGAATTGAAAGGTGACCGTTCAGCAGAAAGAGAGGTTGGCAAGGTTGCAATCACCAGTCGTATGGCAAGCAAGAGACAACCATGCACACGGTACACTGTACATCGTGCATCCTGCCATGCACGTCGTACGTCGTGCCACACACACCGTACGTCGTACACCGTACAGCGGGGAAGACATTTAGAAGGTGGACCCGAGAAGGAAGGAAAAACAAGAAAGTGGCACGTGCAAGGAGATTAAAGAGCAATAAAATCAGATTAAAGTAATTAATCTCGGTTCAATGGACACAAACAGGAATAAGGTGGATTGGAAAAAACAGTTGCAACCGTTAGAAGAAAATTTACTGGGAGGGAGAAGAACCTTTGAATCAAGTAAGGACACAGGCAAGAGAGGTTTGCCATCAGGTGTGCATGTTGCAAGTAGCCTGGGGATGAGCAGCACTCAAAAAAGCAAGAAACATCGTCCGAAGACCCAGTCGGCAAAGGAGAAGGAAGAGGTAACAGTGGACAACATCGTGTTTGAGGGTCTTAATGGACTAGATTGCAGGAACTGGTGGACTAAGACATCTCATGACGACCCAATAAAGAAACATCTCCGCCAGGCACAGGTACATTAGGCTGTACAAATGTCAGTTTTTTGTATAAAAGATTTTGAGGTAGTTTTGCGCATATGCCATGATTGGCACCTATGATAGACACCACCGCTGTAGTATCCCTTGGCTAATCTGACCCTGTTTTGCTTATTTGAACCCCAAAGAATATTGTCAAACACTTGGCATACAATGTTTGAAGCCGCTGTAGTGAATTCTTTATTTGTCTTCTTTGGGTTTGTAGGCTGCAAATGAAGTTATGGAAAGCTTCTAACAATGCAAAGTTGTTATAGAAATGATATACTAGCTGTTTTAGACCTTTCCACACATATGTAATGACTGAAATTAACTAGTACAGCTAGTTGACATTAAGACAAACACTTGTCATGCATCCCAATATATACCTACGGCCATTAGGCATTTAAGCAAACAATTGGCATGAAAGCTAAGTGGCTGATCAATGTTGAATGTTACCATGAATGTGGAATATGCAAATTATATTTCCATTAAACATATGCAACCTCCAAGTATTTCATGATATAATCATAATAGAAAATGATGCAATGAAGTAATGATTTTCTAATACAATGACCATAGATAGAAAACCTGGAATTTCAATGGCTGCCTTGATATATTGGTTTGATTCTCCTCATATGCAAATCCCTTGTCAAATATATATAGCTGTTCAACCTTTCTAAATCCCCTTCTATAGAACTCAAACTACTGTAGCGCACTGTTCACGGCACTGTTCATGCGCACTGTTCACGGCACTGTAGCGCACTGTTCATGCGCACTGTTCATGGCACTGTAGCGCACTGTAGTCTCTTTCAATCTGCAAACAAACTCTGAAATAAACCCTCCAATCAGCTCAATATTGACTTCTGAATGAAGCCAATTCTCACAAGCATAATCAGATGATATTGCACACCCTCTATATGCTGTTACAATGAAGAAGCCACGCTCTCCAATGCCGACAAGCCTTGAATCCTACAGAAACCCTTGGTATTCTACACTTCAATGCTCCAGAGAAACTTCAATCAAAAACTCCAATCACATAATCAATCCCCCTTCTCTTCTTTTCAAAAGCCTTATATATATTTCCCATGAAGGTTTGATTTTCTCCAATAAGGCATTAAATCAATTAATGATATTAAATGACATTTAATGATATAATATTTTCACTTTGTCATTTAATATTTCACCTTGGTAAAAGAGCCACAATTAATTAATTAAATGGTCCCCTTTAATGATACTTGGACCCCTTAAGTTATAAATAATATAAGCTCAAAACATTAATGTTTATTTAAACTAAATAAACATTAATATCTCCATTAATATTCAACATTTTTGAACGCCGTCTGAACTGGGAGCTGACATGATGAAGCTACATATGACCATACCCCCTTTACTAAAAATAGCAAGGGTCCATCTCTAACATCCCAAGACTTACTAAAAATAGGAAGTAGAGCAAATGATGTCCGAATGATGCCAAATGAAGACCAAAATGAAGCACTCTGAACACTGGAGATGATACCAATCCTCAAAAAACCCTCTATCCAACACATTAGCCTACGAGGGTCAGGATAATAGGCTAATCTCACAAAATCCAAGTCTGCTAAAATGGGGACATTACAGTCCGCCCCTCCTGAAATTGCTTGTCCCCAAGCAATATCGACTGCAAAGAAACTCCTCCACCTGGATCCCAAATGAAGACCTGTGTAATGTCCCTGGTATTACCAACCAACTCCTGTAATGCCCACACCAAGGGCACAACTAACAAGACCTGCCAAACTAAATCAACCTCAACAGCAGGTGTCACAAGAACATGAACATCAAGTGGAAGCAACTCTGAAAACTGACAATGTTTGCTTCCCAAAACTGCGCAAGATAAGTTGCCAAACCTATCATCTAACACATGCGCAACTGAACTATGCATCTGAGACAAATCATGTACATGAGAACTTGAAATGACACTACCAACGATGCACACCATGTACATGCAATGAAACCTACCAAGGAACACCAACCAGAACTCGGATGCACACAAAGGATCCCTCAACATACTCACTAGTGTCCCACATAGTATACCTGGATTCCAAATCCAGGGTAGAAATCTGCCATGTAAACCTCCCTCGGACTTTTGCTGCTCAACACTGATCGCCACTTCACCATGTGAGATGTGGTGAAGCCAACCCATGAGACCTATCCAAACTGCAACACTAACTCTATCATCACCTGGATCCCAGTGCAATCTATACACACATCCATCTGTACTGTGAAGATAGGAGTACCTGGAAACATCTGCTACGCAACATCTCTCCACAACCTCTGCTAAACCCTCATGGATGTGATATCCAACTAAACCATCATGCCCATTGTCACCATAGTCTCTCTGAAGCCATGTATCCAAAGATAGCCTCTGTGTCATAGGAGTAACAATCTCCTCCGGATACACATCAACATGATGGGAAACTGAACACTGCTCGAGCAAGTAGCCACCAACAATCAACTGAGTCGGGTACTTGCAACTGCTAATTCCATCTACTGAAAATGGTAACTCTCCATCCCACAATGGATGGTATAATCCTGAAGCCAATCCACATCGATGCATCATCAAGTCCTCCACGTGTGGATCAAAAGAAAAGTGATGAGCACTCCTCACTATGTAGTTGCGATAAAACGCTCCAACCTCAGTCAAGGGCTCATCTCTAACAATACTGGAATCATGAGATGGCTCCAATCTCTGACCCCAAACACTTGATTGGGTAGGGGCTCTGGTAACCCTCTCTGCAAACCCAATCACAAAATCTCTATTAGGAAGCATTGTAGTCAGAGTATCAATAATTACTCCCACACCACGCCTGATGGCGAGAGAACCTCGGATGAGAGTATCCTTGGTGGCTCCAAACGGACCCGCTCGAAACTCAGGACTCTCAAGAAGGTACTCAATAAATGAATCTGTGCAGTAAAAACAATATAAGGCTGAGTCAACCTTATCCTCTAAGACCTGCAGCTGATCACTCTGACTCTGAGAAACAACAAGCTGGCGTCCAAAATCAACTGCATGGGATGAAGTAACAGATTTGCTTCCAGAGGAGGGAAACAAATCTACATGAGAGCCATACTCCCAACCAGATGACACTATGCGAGTTCCATGTGAAGTGGATGGCGTAATGTTGCGAACTAACACACAACTCTCTGGAGAGTCCACCACTGCCACACAAGAGCTATCAACAATCTGACCTGTATCATTTGTCATAGCACTAACCTCGGGAGAACCTGATGCAACAAGTGGTTCTCTGCTACTCTCAACACAAATACTCATCCCAGCTAAGTCACCTGTACCTGCATCAGTGATGGATGTAACCACATCCTCAACATACCCATCACTACAACCCGTGGGTGTAAACTCATCACCAAGTGATGCTATAGGAAACTCAACTGTATCCACAGATGGTGAAGACTGTGCTAAACTCAACGCCATGGTAAGTTCCTCAACCTGTGACTGTGACTCACAAAGGGCTGACTGAGCGCTCTCCAACGAGTCCATAGTCACCTCAAGCTCATGGGTGAGCTCATCAACCTCCTCCTCCTTTCCCTTTAGTGCATCGTAGCAAGTGCAATCCCACTCGAGAAGATAATCCCTATCAGCAAGTAACTGCAAGTAATTCTATTTCATTATCCCAATAGCTGCTCGGAGTGCATGGAACTCTGCTAGGGAAAGGCTACTATCACCGTGCTCATATGTCTCAGGAGTACTCCAACCAAAGGTCGCCAACATTTGTCGAGCGACATCAAAATGCTCCAAAGCTGTAGCAATCATATCATCATTAACCTTCAACTGCCCAGTCAAATGATGATACCCCTGTGACTCATTCTTTCCACCCAAATCTGCACTATGGTATGAAACCGAATCAACATCACTCACCTCGTGATCAACAACATCATGTGTGCAATCAATTGTGCACACATCAATATCTAAGGTACTGCTGCTATGTACCCCGTAGGATGGCTCAACTGGCAAGGTAGAAGTTGTTGTTATGACAATATCTTCACACACTTCCACTTCCAATGTAACTACATGGCCATCCAACTCATGATTCTGGGATCATATGCCAAAGCATGAATCTTCAAACTTGTTTTCTAAGGTCTGATCTGAAAAATCAGACTCTAAATGACATGAATCCACATCACACATTACCCCATTAGTACCCAAATCTCGAGTACCTTCATGTGGCAACTTAATAGAAGCATCTTGCACATTTGTAGTCATTGCTCTCTCATGCTGATGCAAAATTTCATCACTGCTGTCATGTAGATCAGAACTCTTATGAGCCAAAATTCCCATGCAATCCTCATTCTTGACACTTGTATCACGAGTGCCAATACTCAAGGTCACTCCCACAACACTTTCTGAACTTTCCATGACTTTCAAATCATCATTACACTCAAGTGCAAGGCTGCTGTCATGAAAATCAGACTTGTTATCATGATTGATAACAACTTCTTGAGTGCCAATAATCACCACATTCTCTTCAAGTTTCACCTTTTTATCCTTAAAAATAGATGTCATATACCGAGCAATTCTATCAAGTTTTGTAGGGTGTGAAATCAATTCATCCAGCTTCTTCTGGTTTTGTTTTAACTTTTCCAATGAGGAATACACTTGCTTCTTATTCTGGTCCAACTGATTCTGGGTACTTGAAGTAACCATGATTAACTAGCTGAATCAATCTACCCAACAGGTTGGCAGGAAACCGCTCTGATACCACTGTAGTATCCCTTGGCTAATCTGACCCTGTTTTGCTTATTTGAACCCCAAGGAATATTGTCAAACACTTGGCATACAATGTTTGAAGCCGCTGTAGTGAATTCTTTATTTGTCTTCTTTGGGTTTGTAGGCTGCAAATGAAGTTATGGAAAGCTTCTAACAATGCAAAGTTGTTATAGAAATGATATACTAGCTGTTTTAGACCTTTCCACACATATGTAATGACTGAAATTAACTAGTACAGCTAGTTGACATTAAGACAAACACTTGTCATGCATCCCAATATATACCTACGGCCATTAGGCATTTAAGCAAACAATTGGCATGAAAGCTAAGTGGCTGATTAATGTTGAATGTTACCATGAATGTGGAATATGCAAATTATATTTCCATTAAACATATGCAACCTCCAAGTATTTCATGATATAATCATAATAGAAAATGATGCAATGAAGTAATGATTTTCTAATACAATGACCATAGATAGAAAACCTGGAATTTCAATGGCTGCCTTGATATATTGGTTTGATTCTCCTCATATGCAAATCCCTTGTCAAATATATATAGCTGTTCAACCTTTCTAAATCCCCTTCTATAGAACTCAAACTACTGTAGCGCACTGTTCACGGCACTGTTCATGCGCACTGTTCACGGCACTGTAGCGCACTGTTCATGCGCACTGTTCATGGCACTGTAGCGCACTGTAGTCTCTTTCAATCTGCAAACAAACTCTGAAATAAACCCTCCAATCAGCTCAATATTGACTTCTGAATGAAGCCAATTCTCACAAGCATAATCAGATGATATTGCACACCCTCTATATGCTGTTACAATGAAGAAGCCACGCTCTCCAATGCCGACAAGCCTTGAATCCTACAGAAACCCTTGGTATTCTACACTTCAATGCTCCAGAGAAACTTCAATCAAAAACTCCAATCACATAATCAATCCCCCTTCTCTTCTTTTCAAAAGCCTTATATATATTTCCCATGAAGGTTTGATTTTCTCCAATAAGGCATTAAATCAATTAATGATATTAAATGACATTTAATGATATAATATTTTCACTTTGTCATTTAATATTTCACCTTGGTAAAAGAGCCACAATTAATTAATTAAATGGTCCCCTTTAATGATACTTGGACCCCTTAAGTTATAAATAATATAAGCTCAAAACATTAATGTTTATTTAAACTAAATAAACATTAATATCTCCATTAATATTCAACATTTTTGAACGCCGTCTGAACTGGGAGCTGACATGATGAAGCTACATATGACCATACCCCCTTTACTAAAAATAGCAAGGGTCCATCTCTAACATCCCAAGACTTACTAAAAATAGGAAGTAGAGCAAATGATGTCCGAATGATGCCAAACGAAGACCAAAATGAAGCACTCTGAACACTGGAGATGATACCAATCCTCAAAAGACCCTCTATCCAACACATTAGCCTACGAGGGTCAGGATAATAGGCTAATCTCACAAAATCCAAGTCTGCTAAAATGGGGACATTACAGGCCAGTCCGTATTTGAATACTAGCACCAGCGGATAACTGTTTCTTTCACGGCAAGCAAGTTCACAAGGGTTTTTGGGATACATGGAGTGAAGGGAGAAAAAATTGACACTTCGCAAAAAACCACTCGAGACATCCGTGCCACCTTGCTACAGTTAATGTTTTGGGATAACCTCACACAAGCAGAAAAGGATAGCCTCAAAAGTGTTGGTAAGGGAAGGGGGGTCAAGAAATCATTTTTGGCGAAGGGAGTATGGAGATGCTTGTTGTTTGTGGTGAAGAGTTGCCTTACAAGTGCCAACCGTGCGTCTGATATAGCTATTGCACAAATTGTCTTAATGAATGGGCTGCGCAATGGACTGGTGTACGATTGGGCATCATTACTGGTGGATAGGATGGAGGAATTCATGACCCTCCAGTACAAGAAATTCTACATGCCACATCATGCCACTGGGCTATTTCTTGATGCAATCTGCACGCAAATTACCCCAAGCTCACAACCATTGGAGCCACAGGGTCATGTTGCACCAGACCAGCCGCCTATATTTTACTGGTCACATTTGGATGTCTTGACACACGGCGCTGAAGCACGTTTGGGCAAGAAACGGAAGAAGCCCGCCATGTCAGAAATGGAGTTAGAGATGGAGGATTCTAACTCACATGAGGAGGATGTTGATAGTGGCAAGGAGGAATCCGCCGACACCTCCCAGGTGAGCGGAGAGAGTTTCCGATTGGCAGGTAGAGGAGGCGACCAATTGCTGGATGAGGAGGTAATGGAATCGGCGGGCGTCGAAGGATCCTCACCAGTAAGCACTGCTCCAGCATCGAATCTGGCTAGGGTCCAGTTTACACCAGCACGCGTACCAGTGACTTGCCAGTTGGTGGTGCCACATTCATTGGGGACAGTCAGTACAGTCACCATCGTGATAGTACCTGATATTGGGCAATCTCGGGTGACGATTGCTATGACACCACCGAGGGCTGAGACAAGACCAGGGACCAATTCTATTACTATTGCAGTCCCTGTGGTGGACTCCATAGAGCAACCGAGTATCTTGGAGGGTGCAGGGGCCTCCATTCAGCAGGATGTGCCAAGTCATATACAGGAGGAAATGGTGGAAACAGGCGCATTCCAGGATGACCTCAGTGCCTGGTTGAGCCACTATCAGTTCACACCCGTGGCACCTGTAGGCGAGGCTTCTCTATCTCCAAGCAGGGAGATGCATTCTCTAGATGTTATTGATCTCGAGGGAGGGAGTTCTCCAAGTAGTAGGGAGCTTCAGAGGGTTGATTCGCCCTCCCCGGATGTAGTGATGAGTCCTTGCAAAAATGAGGGGGTGACGGTTGGAGTACAGCAGGGTTTGGGAGAGTTTGAGCAGTTCATTGTCGATATGACTCTAGGAGCTCAGCGGCTTGTGACCTCTGTGAGACTCTAGGAGGATGTCGCGGTGGTTAAACGGATGGAGAGATTGTTGACTTTTGTCAGCATTGGATGCAGCGAAGAGTTTGCGAGGTGTTTTGAGTCTGGCGAGTGGCCTGAGACGGAGAACCTGGGGATGCTAGAGGCTTGGCGTCTCACTAAGGGAGTTGGAGAGACCCGGATGTAGTCCTTATTGAGACAGGTGGAGCAGGCCTTCCGAGAAGGCTACTTTGAGCTCCGGAGGACACAGAATATGGCATCCACCGCTGAGGCCTTGCACGTAGCAGCAATGACGACTCGGGAGGAGCTGGCTGCTAGGTTTCAGGAGGTTGAGGCTACATTGGCACAGACTCGAGCAACAACGGACATTCTAGTAGCAGATAAGTCTATCTTCATTACGCAGTTGAAGGAGGAAAGGGCAACCAAGGCGAGGATGGAGACGTAGTTGGAGAAGGAGAGAGCATCCAGAGCTCTTTTAGAGACTCAATTGGCTAGTGCATTGGAGAGCATCAACGGGAAGGAGAAGGAGGCGTTGGAGGTAGTCTATATGGTTAAGACTGCAATGGAGAGGCAGATGGTGGCAGAACGAGATCTGAAAGAGGACTGAGCTGGTGTACGAGCTGCGTGGGCGATTGGCTTCCACCACTACACCACCACCGGCACCTTCTTCATCAGGGATGCCCTCTGCACCCCCTTAGTTTTTTATTTGGTTTCTGTTGTAGTAATGTATTCCCCATTTTGTTTGTAAGTCGTCCGGAGACGACCTTTTTTGGGGGGGATGATGTTGGCAGTAATATTGTACAGGAATAAAACCATAGTTAATTAGGTAGTGTTTTACTTTGTTAGTAAGGTAACTGAGGGATGGTAGTTACGGGTGTGATGGTTGCCCCTTGCATCCCCTCGGCACCCTTATATACCATGGAAGGTAACTTGTAAAGACACATGATTATGAATGGAAATAGTATCTCTTATATTTGCTTGATCTTATTTGGTACCTATGGCATTATTGTTTCTCGTTAAGCACTCTATCTGTATGTTCTAAATTGTTCACTGTTTACCCTCTGGGTGAACAGTTTAGAACATAAGGATAGAATACTCAATGCAAAACCATAATGCCATAGACACTAGATAAGATCAAGCAAATATAAGGGATACTATTCCATTGATAATCATGTATGTCTTTACAAGTGACCTTCCATGTTATATAAAGGTACCGAGGGGGTGAGAGGGGCAACCGTCGCACCCGTAACTACCATCCCTCAATTACCATACTAACAAAGACAAGTACTACTTAATTAACTACAGTTTATTCTCGTACAATATTACCACCAACATCATCCCCCCAAAAAAGGTCGTCTCTGGACGACTTACAAACAAAACGGGGAATACATTGCTACAACAAAACCCAAAATCAAAAACTAAGGGGGTACAGAGGGCGTCCCTGATGAAGAAGGCGTTGGTGGTGGTGTAGTGGTGGAAGCCAATCGCCCACGTAGCTCGTACACTTGCTTAGTCCTCCTCTTCAGATCTCGTTCCGCCACCATCTGCCTCTTCATTGTAGTCTTAACCATATAGGCTACCTCCAACACCTTGGTGCAGAGGCACCTAAGCACACAAGCTTACCAGGAGGTCAAAAGTCATAATATGAACAATTTATTGTATTTGAGTCATTCATAATGTATTAAGATTATTTGAGTCCAGTGAATCATAATATGTAAGGCTAAATGAGCCATTTGTCCAAATATATCATGGTCCATATTGAAGTTTTAAAAGTGTCCATGTAAGAGTTAGTCATATATGTCCAAAATTGTAAAAATTGCAAAGTTGCAATATTGCCAAAAAGTGCAACAAAAGTGTAAAAATGAAATACATTGGTTATGAGGTGGTTGGATTAGTTAGAAAGGAGTTGGAAATGGTTTATAAAACCATGTTTGGTCGAAATCAAGAGGGGAGATCAGTTTGGAGGGGATTTGACAAAGATTATCCATCAAACCCTCAAACTGTCATGAGGTTTTAAGGAATCTGTGACTGTCATAGATCCATGGAAGATCACATTTGATGTAATTTTTATATTTAGATGTTATTTTATGATATATTTATGAAATATCTTTCAGATGAATCCTTTCTTGTGCATTTTTGTGGAGTATTTGGCAAGATATGTTTGTTTTTTCAATGATTGTCAAAACCCTACCAAGGGTTACCTATTTTTGGGAAAATGATTATATCTTTTGATTTAACCGTTGGATCTAGCTGAAATTTTGAGAGAACTTGTTTAACTCAGTGATATAAATTCTGACCGAAGCGATTTTCGTTAGGAGAAATATGTAAAATGTTATGGATGACTATTTGTTACAGTTCATGGTGAAAAGCAGATTGGTGAAGGCAGCAACAACCCGGTTGTAGCATTTGGTGTGCTCACATGAGGGATAATATTGAAGAAAGGATATATTTGTTGGAAAGGTCTCTGAATCTTCTTTCCATTTCTTTTTTTCTTACTTTATTTGGTTAAGAATTGAATATTTTGTGATCATTTTGGTGAAAACAGTTGTTAAGGGATGAAACCCTAAACTAGGGTATTCCATGGCAATAAAGAATTTGTTCTCTCATGTTATGGTGAATGTTATGATCTGAAATATTGAATGAAGGTTTTTAAGGACGTAATATAACCTTTGAAACTGGTTTGAGGTTGAGAAGAGTGATTTATCTTGTTATATGTCTCCTGATTCAAGTTTAAAGTTTACCCTTGAATGAAGGTTTTATGGTTTGTGATAGATGCTCTGCATCAGATTGGTATTAGAGCTAGAAGAGCCTGAGTGTGTGGGTAGAGCGCCAAAGGAGGCAATCCACACCAGGACCTAGCCATGAAGGATTTGTTATTTGGTTTTTGCTGATGAGTTTTTGGTTGCAAGGTGCTTGTCCATCTAGCTGCAAGAAGGCAGACAAGGAAGGTTTGTCAAGGGCCAAAGGGATGGTCCAAGGCCATGGGATGGTCCATTGGTTGCCAAAAGACTAGGGAGAGAGGAAAAGAGGAGAACTCCTAGGTGAGGCATAGCAGTTGTTGGTAAGGTGATGCAGCATGGAGAGGTGGACTTATGGCTGGTAAAAGCACTTGGATGGCAGCCACTACAAACTCTATTGGTAGAGTCACAAAGAGATTGTTTGAGAAGGAAGCCACAGCATAAAGAGGCATAAAGAAATAAAGATGAAGACAAAGGTGAAAATTTTCACTCAAAATTTTTCTTGCAGGTCATTGTACTCACGTTTCCAAGGGACTTGGAAACTTTTCAAGGTCAGGAGTATGGTGCAGAGGCACCTAAGCACACAAGCATACCAAGAGGTCAAAAGTCATAATATGAACAATTTATTGTATTTGAGTCATTCATAATGTATTAAGATTATTTGAGTCCAGTGAATCATAATATGTAAGGCTAAATGAGCCATTTTGTCCAAATATATCACGGTCCATATTGAAGTTTTAAAAGTGTCCATGTAAGAGTTAAAGTCATTTATGTCCAAAATTGTAAAAATTGCAAAGTTGCAATATTGCCAAAAAGTGCAACAAAAGTGTAAAAATGAAATACATTGGTTATGAGGTGGTTGGATTAGTTAGAAAGGAGTTGGAAATGGTTTATAAAACCATGTTTGGTCGAAATCAAGAGGGGAGATCAGTTTGGAGGGGATTTGACAAAGATTATCCATCAAACCCTCAAACTGTCATGAGGTTTTAAGGAATCTGTGACTGTCATAGATCCATGGAAGATCACATTTGATGTAATTTTTATATTTAGATGTTATTTTATGATATATTTATGAAATATCTTTCAGATGAATCCTTTCTTGTGCATTTTTGTGGAGTATTTGGCAAGATATGTTTGTTTTTTCAATGATTGTCAAAACCCTGCCAAGGGTTACCCGTTTTTGGGAAAATGATTATATCTTTTGATTTAACCATTGGATCTAGCTGAAATTTTGAGAGAACTTGTTTAACTCAGTAATATAAATTCTGACCGAAGCGATTTTCGTTATGAGAAATATGTAAAATGTTATGGATGACTATTTGTTACAGTTCATGGTGAAAAGCAGATTGGTGAAGGTAGCAACAACCCGGTTGTAGCATTTGGTGTGGTCACATGAGGGATAATATTGAAGAAAGGATATATTTCTTGGAAAGGTCTCTGAATCTTCTTTCCAGTTCTTTTTTTTCTTACTTTATTTGGTTAAGAATTGAATATTTTGTGATCATTTTGGTGAAAACAGTTGTTAAGGGATGAAACCCTAAACTAGGGTATTCCATGGCAATAAAGAATTTGTTCTCTCATGTTATGGTGAATGTTATGATCTGAAATATTGAATGAAGGTTTTTAAGGATGTAATATAACCTTTGAAACTGGTTTGAGGTTGAGAAGAGTGATTTATCTTGTTATATGTCTCTTGATTCAAGTTTAAAGTTTACCCTTGAATGAAGGTTTTATGGTTTGTGATAGATGCTCTGCATCACACCTCCTTCTCCTTCCTGTCGATGCTCTCCAATGCACTAACCAATCGAGTCTCTAACAGAGCTCGGGATGCTCTCCTCCTCCAACTGCGTCTCCATCCTCACCCTGGTTGCCCTTTCCTCTTCCAGCTGCATAACCAAGGCAGACTTATCTGCTACCAAAATGTCTGTTGTTGCCCGAGTTTGTGCCAATGTAGCCTCAACCTCCTGAAACCTGGCAGCCAGCTCCTCCCGAGCCGTCACTGCTGCTACGTGCAAGGCCTCAGTGGTGGATGCCATATGCTGTGTCCTCCGAAGCTCAAAGTAGCCTTCTCGGAAGGCCTGCTCCACCTGCCTCAATAAGGACTGCATCCAAGGCTCTCCAATTCCCTCAGTGAGACACCAAACCTCCAGCATCCCCAGGATCTCCGTCTCAGGCCACTCGCCAGACTCAAAACACCTCGCAAACTCTTCATTGCATCTAGTGCGGACAAAAGTCAACAATCTCTCCTTCCGATCGACCACGGCGGCATCCTCCTGGAGTCTCGCAGAGGTCACAAGCCGCTAAGCCCCTAGAGTCATATCAGCAATGAACTGCTCAAACTCTCCCAAACCCTATTGTACTCCAACCGTCACCCCCTCATCTCTGTAAAGACTTGTCACTACAACCGCGGGGGGTGAAACAACCCTCTAAAGCTCCTTGCTACTAGGAGAACTCCCTTCCTCGAGGTCAATAATATCCAAAGAATGCATCTCCCTGTGTGGAGATAGAGCAGCCTCGCCTACAGGTGCCACGGGTGTGAGTTGATAGCGGCTCAACCAGGCACTGAGGTCATCCTGAAATGCACCTGTTTCCACCATTTCCTCCTGTATATGACTCGGCACATCCTGCTGAATAGAGGCCCCCACACCCTCCAAGATACCCGACTGCTCTACGGAGTCCACCACAAGGACTGCAGTAGTAATAGAATCGGTCCCTGATGTGGCCTCGACCCTCGGTGGTGTCATAGCGATCGTCACCCGAGATTGCCCAAAACCAGGTACTAGCACGGTGGTGACTTTACTGACTGTCCCCAATGAACGTGGCACTACCAACTGGCAAGTCTCTGGTAGGCGTGCTAGTGTAAACTGGACCCTAGCCGGATTCGATGCTGGAGCAGTGCTTGCTGGTGAGGATCCTTCGACGCCCACCAATTCCATTACCTCCTCCTCCGGCAACTGGTCACCCCCTTTACCTGCCAACCGAAAACTCCCTCTGCTCACCTAGGAGGTGTCAGTGGATTCCTCCATGCCACTATCAGCCTCCTCCTTGTTGGTGTCTGCTTTATCATCTACCAAACATTAGAATAGGATACCCGAAGGTATTCTATCCTCTTCTGAAAAATCACTACTGATTCCAAGGTCTATATGTGCGAATAAGCGACTTTAGTGGAATAGCTTCTTGGGTAGTGTATGCTGAAATTTTCGAGGGGGACTTACGTTTGACAAGTATTTTTCAACTGCTGGACTTAGATGGATTTAGCAATTTAGGCTCTTCTTTTTTGGGGGGGAATTTTTTGGGATTTAGACTTTCAAAAGAAAGGGAAAAAGGGATAGAGTTCAGGAAGGCTAATCTAATCCTACGAATTCTGGAGACGGTGTCAACTGGGTGCTCTTGAGAAACCAAACCTTGCTTTGCCACACTAGGGACAACTACACAAGGCCGGTGCAATCTTCAATGGGTTGTGCTTATGATCGAGATGTTGGGATGCACAGGGGATGGGCTCAGACTAACTTTGCACGGTGAAATGGAAATCATCCATACACCAAAAGTATGAGCGGAGATACACCATCAATTGACAGTTATCAAATCCTTCATTCGAATTAACAACAATGAAAGCAAATCTAAGTTAATTTTAACAAAGTGTTGAGGCAATTGAAACCATGCAAATCATTCAAATAATAGAGATTACAAAGCAGCGCACATGCAATATATTATCTGGAAATGACCTTAAGCAACAATACATCAAAAACCTCACCCTTTTCAAATGAGAGGAGGCAACCTTATATAGTTTCTCAAAAATAAATGAATTGCCGAAATCATACAGTGATCAAGGGCCAAGATTGAAAGTCCTAAACCCTAATTAGGGTTTCCTGAAATACTATCAGTTCAAGCAAATGAAAGAGTGACAAGTGGCGCAGCTGCTAATTTTACTGAGGTGAGTGGCCACTTTCCTCTTTCAGGGATTCAACGTATCTGGACACAATGAGCTTGACCTCCTCCATGGTGACACTTGGCAAACCGCCAATCTGGAAGTCGATGAGGTCCACATCGTCGGCGCATGTGGCAAGGATGCCTTCCCACTTCACTGCTTGGGTGAGGAAGTTGTCATCGATGGAGAGGAAGTTTGCAATCTTCGAAAGATCGCCTTTGTTAATCATCCCTAAATCTCGGAAGAAGCTCGCCTGAATCCTGGCTCTCAGGTTCTCTGCTTGTAAATGCTTCTCCCTTAGGCTTTCCTTCTTCCAGATCTCTGATGCTACACGGAATACCTCGCCCAGGATCTCTCTAACACTTGCCTCTGTCTCAAAACACTTGGTCTCGGATTTCTTCAGAACCTCAATCCGAGTGACCAGAGCATAGTACCACGTGCCAAAGTCGTACCTGTCTCCTGTCTATATGATGCCTGCATCCACTAAGCTCCTCTTTGACATGCCTCGGATAACCTTCAGGTGAGTGAGTATTTCATTCTGAATTTCATCCACTTCTTCCCAATTGGATGCTAGATCCTAGATACGATCAATCAACAAAGAAGTTGCCTCATGTGTCGATACTAAGTTTTCTACCAGGGTGTCAGCACATACCAAAGCGTCTGAAATCCACTCCTTTTCTTGAGTGTACGATCCCTTCATATCATCATAGTCCTTCATTGATCCCTGCTGAAGAGGCTGTGGTGGAGTAGCCGGGACTTCATGGTTGAGTGGGGTGCTAAGATGGAGAACATACTTCTTCCACTGTTGGTTCTCTTCTTCCACTTTCTTCCTCTTTTCCTTTTCATGAGCCAGCCTCGTCTTTAGAACGTTGCAAGAGTCATCAAAATATTGGATCTCTTGGTCTTGGGTAGGCTTACCCATCTCTATGGTGGTAATCTTGTAATCATCTGCGATGACATTGTCCCTAGTCTTCCCTTCTTTGGGCACCGTTATCTGGACTGTCCTGAATCCGACACTGTCTCTCTGAATCAGGGAAAACTTCTTGGTTGGTTTGGGCGGTTTAGCTATAGCGGGTTCATTCACCTTCTCCAGGAATGTTGCGGTGACCTCCTCAATTGAGTGGGCTTCCTTGGGAACCTTGGCCTTTATCCTTGCTCTCAACCAATCTGGAATGGTTGATTGTTCTACAGTGTTCCGATCAAACTCATCATCTGCCTCTCCTGGGTTCGCTGGTATGCCATCCAAGAAGATTGTAGGGGCTTGAATCTGCCCGTCTGGAGTTCGGAAGACCTTCTCCACCACTTCCTCAACTGGTTGGGAAAGCACTCTTACTTCATCATCAATCACACAGATGTTCATCTCTTGCTCCACAATTGTACTCTAATCAGGCGCAATGGAAGCAGCACTTAGGATGGAGTGACTTTCGTTGGATTCTGTTCTCTCGCCTACAGCCCTTTTCCCTGTGACCTTTGTGGAGCTTCCACCCAACTCCTTTCTCTTTCGAGACCCAACACTTTCTGGATTCCGAGCATCACCGGCGGAGGTACAAGGATTGACAAACAGAGTATCATCTACTCCCATTAATTCATAAGTTAAAGTCACACCTTTGGCCTTCAACTATTTTGTCTTTTCAGACACCCACCACCTTGAGTACTCAACCACCGACCTCATGAGGTCTGCTAGATCTGATTTCTCTCCCTTTGTCCAATCTATCAAGACTAAGGGTTCATTCTTCATCTTTTCAAAACCTGGCTGCTGAAGTTCTAGGCTTTCTTCTACCTGATCGACAACTCTGAATACTTTCGTTGCTCTCACCATACTCAAAGGAATTCTTGACCAGAACCTCTTCCGGATCTCGAAACTATCGGCTGCATTAGCCCAGTAGTCTTCTAGATCCAGTCTATGCTCAAACGTTGTCCCTTCGATCTTCTTTATCCTATGGAATGGATCGAAATCTTTTCTTGCCTTGTATTGATAGAAGGGATACCAAGCCAGTTCTTTCTCAGCGGTGGCTGCAGCCTGTGATGATGGACATGTTTCCAGCCCATTACCAATTGTAAGTGAGGAAGTCCCTGCCTTCTTATGCTTATCCCTTTGAATCACTATATACTCCTCCAATTGTCTCACAACCTCGAGCAACACCACTCGGTTGGTAGGGTAAGCTGGAAGCTTGTATGGAGGCCCAGAGAATCCCTGAATTTGGAGATAAGTGAACTTTGGATATTGGATGTACCAACACCCGAACCAACCAATGAAGTCCATAGACTCTTGAGAGAGCCTCTGGTGTAGGCCACCTTGAAGGGTTCGGGTAATGTGCATCAGGAAGGTATCATTCACCCTTTTGAAATGGAACTTCTCCTCCATGTGGAGCTGGGGATAGCAATCATATACTGGAAATTGATTCTCCTTGTTCCCAACTTCTCCTCTACAAGTGAGACCTTTGTACCTGTAGGTCCTAGCTAAAGAATAGAACAAGTAAGAACTCAGGAAGAAAGTCCTATTCGCCTCCAGATTCCTTAGCTGGCTATCTAGGTTGTCGTTGATCATACGGGCCCAGTCTATCATTTTTACTCCATTGATTATTTCATTAATGAATTAATACATCCAGGGTTTGAATGGAGCTCCCTGAGGATTTCCTATTATTTTATTGAGCAGGACAATCATGTCCCCAATGTCCTCCTTGAAGTATGCTCGCACTAGGCTCTTTCTCTGGAGTTTGGAGGTGCCCTTCCTCGGCTTGTCTAGCCAGGAATGGTTAACTATGGCATCATATTCCTCCAGGTGGTCGTGGTACAGACTGTCAACTTCGTCCTTTGTCATATATACTGCGTTGTGGTACTCAGGGATCCTGAAGGCCTCTCTGATGGCCTCATCGTTGACATTCGCCAACACTCTTCCATCAAGTGCAACAATATCCTTACTAATGGGGTTGTAGTGTTTGGCACATTCAACTACTAGTTCATTGCACTGCATGGTGGGGAGGAAGCCGGCAACATGCACGATACCACTCTTCATCATTTTTCGCGCAATGGTGGTAGGCACAAGGTTGTCTAGACCAAACATTCGCTTCTTAAACTCCCTCAGATTGATGTGTCCGAGGTTGGTGTCGCTGATGTTCTTCCACTTTGAAGTCATCCTCGACTCTGGAGGAGCATCTTTGTCTACCTGGAATTTCATAATGTATAAGGCTTGCAGGCAAACAATGGAAATTTTAAAGTTAGAAAAGGATTTGCAAAGTTTTGAAAATAACGGGGCTGCGAAATGGCTAAGTGTTGAAAAATTTTCCCCTTTTTTATTCTCATACTTAGCCATAAAAATCGAATTTTCACCTTAAAATCCTCAGTCTTAAGGTTGGTTGTGGTTACCACCAAGTGTCAAAACTTTCAAAAAAAATTCATACTTAGCCAAAAAAAAAAAAAAAAAAAATGATTTTCTTCCTCCAAAATTTTCGAAAAAATCATTTATTAAATTCTGGAAAATATTCAGAAAATTCACAATTTTAATTTCACCTCTGACTTGGATAGGAGCAAGGCTAGAATTTTCTCCAAAATATTCAGAAAATTCAAAAAAGCTTGGATGATTCTTCTTCATGCTAGTTGCCTTTCTCCATAAATCTGTAAACCTTCTGCCAAAAAATATTATCCCACTTCCAGCAATATCTAGAATTTTCTCCAGATGATCTTCAAACTGACATACTTTACTAAGCTCTCCTTAGTAATTTTGAACTTCTTGGTGTAATAATGAAGTTGATAATGAAGTATTTGTAGACAAGGTTAAATTTTCAAGCAAAACCCCTAAAATCATCCAACTCATACTTCTAATTCTTAAAAAAACTTTCCATTTTGATCTAAGTTTGAAGATATTCATCAATCCTCCAATATTCCCTTTCAAAAAAAACTTTCCATTTTGAATTAAGTTTGAAGATATTCATCAATTCTCCAATATTCCCTTTCAAAAACTTTCCATTTTGAATTAATATCTCAATAATTTTCCAATATTCCTTCAATATTCTTTTCCTCAAAAAAAAATTTCCACTTTGGATTTATTTTGAAGATATTCAATAATCCCTAGATATTTTCTTCATTTTGGATTTAATTTTGAAATCTCTGTGGATTTTGTGACATCATGTTGACTTTGCTTGACCTTCCATGTGTAGGTTGATTTTTCGAATTTTATCTCCATCTTCTTCAAATTTTGGCAAACTTTGGATACCTCTCCAAGGTATGGCGGACTTTAGACTTGGCTCTTCTATGGCTTTCTTACTCTGGGCGGACTTTGGTGGCCTCTCCCCTTGTGAAGATCTTAAGCGGACTTTGAACACATCTCCAGTATGGCCTAGGGCAGAGTTTAGACATTTATCCCACATGACTTCTCTAGCCTATGGCGAACTTTAGACTTCTCTTGCACCTTGGGCGGACTTTGGTGACCTCTCCTCAGGACCCTCCTAGCCTATGGCGGACTTTAGGCATCTCTCCTAGCCTATGGCGGACTTTAGAGGTTGCTCCCAACACTTGGCAAGCTTGGGCGGACTTTGTTGTTAGCTCCCACATGACTATGGCAGACTTTGGTGTCTTCTCCATCTTGGGCGGACTTCTAGCGCTTCTCTTCATTGGGCGGACTTTGGTGAGTGCTCCCACATGGCCTCCAAATGCATGGCGGACTTTGATGAGAGCTCCTTCATGGCCCCTTGAGGTGTGGCGGACTTTAAGGATAGCTCCTCCATCACTTGGGCGGACTTTAGCCTTCCCTCCTCTTGCTTGGGCGGACTTTGGAAGGCTCTCCACATTGACCTCTTAGACCTTGGTGGACTTTGGAGTGAGGACCTTCATGGCCCTTTTACCCTTGGCGGACTTTAGAGTGTGCTCCCATGTGACCTCCCCAAACATGGTGGACTTCAGGGTGAGCACCCACACAGCCTCCTAAGGCATGGCAGACTTCAGGCAAGGCTCCTTCATGGCCTCTCTTGCATCATGGTGGGGTTTGAACCTGCAAAAATACTTCAAAACCCTTGTTAGCCAGACCTAGAATAATTTTCAGAGAAATTTCAAAATTTCACAGTTTAGTCTAATTTAATCAGATTAACTTGAAATTTGAAATCCATGCCTAGGTGGATCATCTGAAGCAGCAAAAAGCCTAAAATCTAGGGATTTAGCTTTTTAGGTCGAAACTTGGAATTTTCGAGTTCTGGTCGAAGCTAGTCAGTGGTGCAACTGTAAACCCTAGGTTTGCATCCCAAAAAACCAAAAAGCCTAAAATCTAGGGATTTAGCTTTTTTAGGTCAAAACTTGGAATTTTCGAGTTCCAGTCGAAGCTGGTCAGTGGTGCAAGTGTAAACCCTAGGTTTGCATCCCGAAAAAGCAAAAAAGCCTAAAATCTAGGGATTTAGCTTTTTTAGGTCAAAACTTGGAATTTTCGAGTTCCGGTCGAAGCTGGTCAGTGGTGCAAGTGTAAACCCTAGGTTTGCATCCCAAAAAAGAAAAAGCAGACATCCCTAAAAAATAGGAAAAACTCTCTAAAAATAGCCAAAACGGGGATCGGGCTGAAAATGCCAAAAATGAAACTTCCTAAAAAATAGGAAAAAGCAAAAAAAGCAAACTTTCTAAAAATAGAAAGTTGTCCAAATTCGTCCAAATCAATTGCGATCTTCGTCCTTTGGCCTTTCTAAGCACTCTGGTGGTGTTCACATTTCGGAATCACATAACTTGCAAAAACTAACTTTCAATCGTTAGGGCCTAAAATGCTCTGAACTGGACAAGGCTTGGTGAAACTGCAGCAAAAGGTCACAAGATGCTAACAAAACCCTAGAAAGTAGGAAAAATCAGAGGGTCCCCAGTAGCAATGGGGCGATGTGTGAAAAAGGTCACAACACTCCTCATCTATCTCAGACTCCTCTGTCTCTGACTCTGTTTTTGACATGGCAGGCTTCTTCCGTTTCTTGCCCAAACGTGCTTCAGCGCCATGTGTCAGGACATCCAAATGCGACCAGTAAAATATAGGCAGCCGGTCAGGTGCAACACAACCCTGTGGCTCCAATGGCTGTGAGCCTGGGGTAATTTGCATGCGGACTGCATCAAGAAACAGCCCAATGGCATGATGTGGCATGTAGAATTTCTTATACTGGAGGGTCATGAATTCCTCCATCCTATCTACCAGCAATGATGCCCAATCGTACACCACTCCATTGCGCAACCCATTCATTAGGATAATTTGTGCAATAGCTATGTCTGACGCGCGGCTGGCACCTGTAAGGCGACTCTTCACCACAAACAAGAAGCATCTCCATACTCCCTTCGCCAAAAATGATTTCTTGACCCCCCTACCCTTACCAGCACTTTGGAGGCTATCCTTTTCTGCTTGTGTGAGGTTATCCTGCAACATCAATTGTAGCAAGGTGGCACAGACGTCTGGAGTGATTTTCTGCAAAGTATAATTTTTTTTCCCTTCACTCCAGGTATGCGAAAAACCCTTTTGAACTCGCTTGCCATGAAGGAAACAGTTATCCGCTAGTGCTGGTAGTCAAATACAGACTGGTGGCGGTGTCTGTCGTAGGTGCCAACCATGGCACGCAAAAGTACCTCAAAATCTTTTATACAAAAAATTGGCATTTGTACAGCCCAATGTACCTGTACGTGGCGGAGATTTTTCTTTATTGGGTCATCATGAGGTGTCTTTGTCCACCAATTCCTGCAATCTAGTCCATTAAGACCCTCAAACACAATGTTGTCCATTGTTACCTCTTCCTTCTCCTTTGTCGATTGGGTCTTCGGACGATGCTTCTTGCCTTTCTGAGTGCTGGTCATCCCCAGGCTGCCTGCAACACGCACACCTGATGGCAAAAATTTCGTGCTTGTGTCCTTACTTGATTCAAAGGTTCTTCGCCCTCCCTGTAACTTTTCTTCTAACGGTTGCAACTGTTTTCTCCAATCCGCCTTATTCCTATTTGTGTCCATTGAACCCCAATTAATTACTTTAATCTGCTTTTATTGCTCTTTACCCGCCTTGCACGTGCCAATCTCTTCTTTGTCGTACGGTCGCCTTGTCGGACCTAGTACTGTTCTGCTAACTTGCCTGATGTACGGTAGTCGTACGATGATGCTACCCTTTATTTTCTTCTAAAGGTATAAATGATTATGCGGGTATAAAGAATAGGGTATAAGACGCCGCTCACCACACTACCGTGGGAGCACGTGGCTCCACCGCATGGTGAGCACGTCGTGCCACCGCACAGGAGCACGCCGTGCCATCGCATGGGAGCACGCGGGCTCAACCGCATGGACACGTCGTGCCACCGCACGGTGAGCACGCCGTGCCACCACACGGGAGCACGCGGGCTCCACCACACGATGGGCACGCAAGCTCCATCGTAAGGTGAGCACGTGGTGCCACCGTACAGTGCACTTTTCGGTTTTTTTGTTTTTTTTTTACCGTACGACCTCATACGATCGCCTGCCGTACATTTTTTTTTGTTTTTTTCTTTTTAATTATTATTTCTTCATAAGGATTCGGGGTCGGTCGATCGCCTTTGCTCGTGATACAGTTTTAATTTCAACCCATTGGTGCTACCTATAACCTCTTGTCCATCCAGTGTCTACAACTTCACTGCCCCGTTCTCTCCCACTTCGCAGACTTTATATGGTCCTAACCATCATACCTTGAATTTGACTGGTTTAATCTCATTACGCCCATTATATTTTAGTACTAGTTGTCCTGGAGCAAACCTCATTTGTTTCAAGTGCTTGTCGTGCCATAGCTTCCTCCTTTGTTGGGTTGCCTCTGTAGCCCACTAGGCCATCATTCTTTTCTCATCCAACTTGTTCAAGACATACAATCTCTCCCTTAGGCTCTCCATGTCCCCCAGTTTGTTCTCGATTGCAATGTGAAGGATTGGCACCATGAATTCTGCTAGCACAACAGCTTCCTTCTCTTACATGAGTTGGAACGGAGTCTGGCCAGTGGTCACCTTGTAGGTTTTGCAGTAGGCCCACAAGACCGAAGGTACTTTTTCTTCCCAATCTTCTCCCTCGACACTGCACAACTTGTAGATTACCCCCACAAGAATCTTGTTGGTAGCCTCGGCCTGCCCATTGGCTCGTGGGTAATAGGGGCTAGACAATGAATGGAAAATTTTAAATTCAGTACTGAGGAGTTTAATAACGTGGTTCACAAAATGTCCACCCTGTCGCTAGTCAACTGCATAGGGATCCCATACCGTGTAATGATTTGCTCATAGATGAATCTTGTTGTACTTACGGCCAAGTTGTCAGGTAGGGCCCGCGCTTCAACCCACTTGGTTAAATATTATGTGGCTACCACAATGTAGCGACACCTCCTGGCGCGGCTGGCCTTGAGTGGACAAATAAAATCCAACCCCCAACGCTCGAACAGTTCCTGAGCATGCAAAGGGTTGAGGGGCATGAAATCCCTCTCTAGCGGCTTCCCCGCTCTCTGACACGTATCACAACCTACTACCCATTCTCTGGCATCGTTATACAATGTGGGCCACCACAGGCCTGCTAGCAACACCTTTCTTGTCGTAGTGTCTGGTCCCATATGGCCTCTTGTTGGCCCCTCATGTGCCTCGCTCAGAACGCTTGGCACCTCTTCCTCCATTACACACCAATGTAACACCTGGTCAGGGCCCATTTTATACAACAATCCATTAATCAACTGAAACGTGCGGCTTCTCAACATGAGTTTCCTCCGCTCTCCCAGTGACATACCTTGCAGAAACACGGAGGTGGAGAGATATTCCCCGATGGCAGTATACCATGGTGGCAGTACTGCGATCTTGAATAGGTGAGCATCAGGAAAGTTGTCATTCACCCCCTCTGGCGGCTCTCCGAACCTAATCCGAGACAACTGGTCAGCAATGACATGGCTCTTGCCTGGCCGTACAATTATTGTGAACGTGAACCCCTGAAGGAGCAGTAGCCACCCGCTTATCTTGCCTTGGATGATGGGTTTGTTTAACAAGTACATCAAAGCCTGGTGGTCCACATAGAAAGTGAAGGGTGTCGCCAGCAAGCAGTGTCAAAATTTTTGTACGACATAGACCATTCTGAGGGCTTCCCTCTCGATGGTACTGTAGTTCTTCTTGGCTTTCGACATCAACCGAATGGCAAAATAGATGGGATGATCCAACCCATGTCCCCCTTCTTGTGCCAGTGTAGCCCCAATGGCATAGTTCGAGGCATCCACGTGTACGTGGAATTCTCGGTCCCAGTTTGGATAAGCCAGAATGGGTGTTGCCACCAGTCTCCTCTTGAGTTCCTCGAATGCTTCCCCTTGTGCCGATTCCCATATGTACGGTTCGCCCTTCCTTGTCAGTTTGCCCACTAGAAATGAAAGTTGGGCAAAGTTCTTAATGAACTTCCGGTAATATCTGATGTGTCCCAAGAATGACTTGAGTCCCGTCACATCAATGGGCGACTCCATTTCTACAATTACCCGTCCCTTATCCGGGCCAGTTTTCAGTCCAGCGTTACAAATGATATGGCCCAGCAACTTCCCTTGTGGTACCATGAATCTTCATTTCCGTGGATTTAAGGCGAGCTTGGCCCTTCGGCATCTCTCCATGCACTCTCTTAGTGCCACCAAGTGAGCGTCTTCACTACTGAAAATCGACCAGTCATCCAAAAAGGCTTTAAAATTCCCCACAGACATCTTATCGAAGATGTGAAGGACTATCCTCTAGAAGGTCGCGGGAGCATTGCACAACCCAAACGGCATCCGGTTGTACACATAGACTCCATCCTCCACCATAAAGGTGGTCTTCAACTTGTCCTCCTCAGCTATCGAAATCTGGTTGTATCCCGAAAAGCAGTTGACAAATGAGTACATTTCATGGCCAGCCACCTCCTCCAGGATGTTGTCTGTGAAGGGTATAGGAAACGGGTCCTTGATGGTGACTGCGTTGAGTTACCGAAAATCCACGCAGATGCGGATCTGGTTGGCCTCCTTGTGTGAGATCACAATCGGTGAGACCCACTCACTTGTCTCCACCCGAAATATGATGCCAGCCTCCAGCATCCGTTCGATCTCTTTGTTCACTTTGGCAACATAGTTCTTATTCATTCGGTACGACCTCTTCCGTACCGGTTGGGCTCCCGGGACCAATGGTATCCGGTGGACACCAATTCTGGGGGGACCCCCTTCAGATCCTTGTAGGACCAGGCGAATACGTCCATGTATTCCATGAAGATTTGAATGCTGTGGCCTTCAGCACCGGGCTCCAATCGTCGCCTACCCAGATATTTCGAGGGTTGGCAGTGTCTCCTAAGCTTGTCTCTTTCACGGTGGGGTCTTCGTACCGCATTGGTCTATCCTTTGAAAATTCGTACGTCGGAACATCATTTACTTTGGCGTCTCCCTCCTTATACTCCGTGTACTCTGGCAGGAACTCCTCCTTCTCGCCTGGCTTGTCCTCAATCTGTAGCATGTGACAAGCAGGGTGAAACACTTCATAGTCTTCCATTTGCCAATGGAAGAGTCCATTCAATGAGGAAGTGTCATCTTCTGAGCATGCACCGAGTTCAAGCACTCCTTCATCGTTTGGTTCCCTCTCATCTTTACCTTCATAGGAGTCCCACTCCCATCTGTTTGAATCCTCCAAATCCGAGTCAGATGACACAAGTTCCTCGCCGACAACCTGGGTCCTCAGATCAATGGTGTACTTCCACCCCCCTTTCTCCATGGAAAGGGTGTTCTTCTTCCAATCGTGGTTCACCTTTGCTGTAACCAGCCACCCTCTCCCTAAGATGGCATCATACCCTTCTTCTTGAATGGGATTACCACAAAATCTAGTAGGAAGGGTTCTATGTCGATGGTCACCGACTGGGCCATCAGGGTTCCGAGTGGCTTGATGCCGTGCTGGTCTGCACCTACAAGTTGAATGTGGGTGGCCATAGTGTTGGCTTCCCGAGCTTCTTCCACGTATCCTCCGGCAGCACATTCACCCCCGAACCTCTGTCCACGATAGTGTCTTTGAATATAGCCCCGAGAATTCCCATCTCTACTACTGCAGGATGCCGACCACTATTTAAGGCCAACAACATTGGATCAACCGAGGGGCTGACTGGTACTTCCGCCCGTGTCGCACCCGAAGGTGCCTGTGCAGTGGTTTGTACGGAACTAAAAATGGCGGTTCTCAACTGTGGCATTGTGTCTAGAAGGTCCTTCACTCTTATCGGCACCTCCATCTGCAGTACTTGCCTAATTATGTTATTTTCGGCTTCAGTACAGGATGATGTACTCACCACCTCTTTGTTTAGTCATTCAGCCATCGTCTCACGCTCAATGTTGTCTTTTGCCTCCCGTAATCTCTCCTTCTCCGTACGGGGGTCGGGATAAGTGGCCTTTTTGGTCTGAGCACAAGTGATTGCCAATACTTCTTTCTCACCAATCTTCTCAATGTTGAGGAGGTTAACCCTTGGCTTGGGGCAATTTGTCTCATCGTGGTCTTAAGGACCACACCATCTGCACAAGTGCTGGGGTGCCTCCTCTTTCTGGCAATCCCGCGCAAAGTGTCCCCACTGATTGCATGCCCGACACTGAATCATCAGTCGTCCCTTGGCATCATACTGCATTCGACTCCGATTATTGCTATTATTGTTGTTGCCCGTTCCTCCCCTTCGGCTACCTTTGTAACCGCCATATGATGCCATGGTGTTGGCTTGAGGCTGCGATGTGCCTGCTGTCGCTGACGGCTGCTCTTGGGTGAAGAGCACTTGGTTCCCGTGTGTCTTCATGTTGTAGGGACATTCTTTGGTAGAGTGTCCCGACACTTGGCAAATATCGTAGAAGGCCTTTTTTGGACAAGAGCCTTTTGTGTGACCTTCCTCCTTACATTCTACACACCATACTTCCTCATTCTTGTTGGTGCTTCCCTTCATGCTCTTGAATTCCTTCATCATGCGGTGCATATCCTTTTGAAGGGCTTGCACCTTTTTACTCGACCCCTCGTCGCTGCTACTTCTGTCGAAGTTGTCCTCTCCAGAGGATCTCTCCTTTTTCCTGGATGTCTTCCCTTCACTCTCTAGGTCCATTGCCTGGTTATAGGCATTGTCGTAGGATGTGGGGGGTACAATTTTCATTTTCCTTCTGAGTGACAATTTTAAGCCCTCCACAAACCACCTTATCTTCAACCCATCGCCAGGCTAGTTATCGATTCTTCCCAACAATTCCTTGAGGCGTCAGCTATATGCTTGGATGGTCTCACTTATCCCTTGCTTGGTGCTTAGGATTTCTGCTACAATTTCATTATCATCTCTGAGGACTCGAAACCCTTTTTCGAAGGCTTTGTGCAATTCATCCCAAGTTGTTAGTTGGGTTTTGTCAGCATCTGAGTACCAATCGATGGCTACTCCTTGTAGGGTGGCGGGGAATTGCACCACCCATTCCGCCCTATTGGCCACGCCATTGGCCGACCAAATTGTTTCACATGTACAGCAATGTCGTACGGGATCTTCTTTCCCATCTCCGGTGAACTTTGGCAATATTTGCTGATTCGCCATTACGTTTCTTGGCAGCGGCTTGGTTTGCCCTCCGGAACTCGAATTTGACCCTCCAAGAACTACTCCTCCAGACACTGGTCCTCCCGAAGGTACTCCACCGAGATTTGGTCCGTTGGGTCCCACCAAGTTGCTCTGACTACCAGGGTGTGATGAGCCTGCACCAAACAGATTGCTTCTACTACCGTGACCTTGTGTCCTCCCGACACCTTCGGTCGCACCGGTATCCTCCGCCTCTCTGTTCTCGGTCTTTGTCCCATCTTCCCTTCTAGTCTTGACACCTCTGTATGGCGTGTACAGTTCTACCGTACTCTCGTCACCGATCTCTTCCAATGTTAGGGAAAGGTCCCCCAACCGTTTCCTGGTGGTTTCTATTAGTGTGGAAACTTGGCCCTCGCCAGAGCCATTGTTGTCATTTCCGCCGCTTCCTTCCTCGGCAATTCTCTTGAATCTTCTTCTTCGTTCTACCTATTGTTCGAGAATTAATGCTCGTTGGGTGGCTTCAAAGTCCCCTATGTATTCCTTCTTATTTTTGTCCTTATTTAGCAGATTGAGCATTAATTCTAAATTCTCCTTATGCAATAGAACAAGGCATCATATTGAAAAGAACACTTTTATTAATTCTTCCCCGGTATGCAATGTATGTCACTACAGTGGGGGTGTTCTTGTTTTATTCTCCTTCCTCCGTACACATTCAAGGATTATTCACCCCTCGGTCGGTTTCATTGCACTCCTCCTCTTGGCGCTCGTGAAACTCCCGTAGGATTTGTTGGTGTCAATTCTCCCAATACGTGTCTTCCCTGCGGTTTTGGAGAGCCAAAAATGCCTGTGCCAAAAGGTTGGGCAAATTGCTCATCAACCGATTTACCGCCGAGCTTACACCAAGCGCACTCCACACAGCGTCCTCTGGAACATCCTCGGTGGTGGCTTCCCTTCGTACGTGTGTTTCAATCGCCACCTGGAGGATGCAGGAGAAATCTTTCGTGAGTGCTAGTTCTCCCTCGAACAATTCTTTAGGTTCTACGTCCGAGTTACTGCTCGTCCCTTCGACCAATGGTTGTCCCATTATCCGTGTGCCATGTAGTATACTCCCGTGCTCTGGATAAATTTCGGCAACGGCGCTAGATGTTTACCCTCTGGGTGAACAGTTTAGAACATACAGATAGAATACTCAATGCAAAACCATAATGCCATAGACACTAGATAAGATCAAGCAAATATAAGGGATACTATTCCATTCATAATCATGTTTGTCTTTACAAGTGACCTTCCATGGTATATAAAGGTACTGAGGGGGTGCGAGGGGCAACCATCACACCTGTAACTACCATCCCTCAGTTACCACACTAACAAAGACAAGTACTACTTAATTAACTACGGTTTTATTCTCGTACAATATTACAGCCAACATTCACCCAGAGGGTAAACACTGTTAAGATAAAAGCTTGTTAGTTACAGTTATGCTGAAGTGCAGTTAGATAGACAGTTAATTTAATTTTCAGCTTAAGGAGTTAGTTTCTTCCTTTTAAAAAAAATATCCTATGAACTAGAAAGTAATTTTGCTTCCATTTTTAATTGTTTTAAGTTTAAGCTTGATACGCAAACTTTGATTTTGGCTCCACAAACAATGCATGATGGCTCAATGCACCTACAAGAGATCTATAAGGATTACTCCAAAGTGCAACTATGCACCTTCAATGGTTGAAACAAAAAATTATTGAAGTGTGTCAAATTGTGTTGCCAACAAACGTTACAGCTTTGTTGCCAGAAACGTGAAGGGAGAAGCCCATTTCGTGTTTCAACGACAGAAACGGCGTTTCCCGTTGACGACGTCCGTTTCTAACAAAGAAAATCCATTTCAGCGTTTCTAAAGTTGCAGAAAGTGAAGCCGTTAAAGTTCCAGTCATGGGGATTTTTAAAGTTCCTGTCAAGAGCTGTCCACTTTGCATGGAGAAGGTTTCTCCGGTATTGAGAAGAGTAAATTAATTGTTTTAAAGTGATCTCACTCACCACTGGCAAATAAACTAATAGTTTTTTAATTTCATTTTCACTTCACCTGCCAACCAATAAAGATTGTGAAAGTAAATTAATCGATTATAACTTATCTTTCACTTTACCTCACTATAGATTGTCACGGTAAATTAATTGTTTTTTCTTGATTTTATTGTCAGTTTTGGGGCATGTAAAATCAAATAAATGCATGCATTATTCAATAAAAAAATAAAATATATATATATATATATGTTTTTTCATTTATGTAAAATAAACATTTTTAATAAAAACTTGTATATACATATATTTTTTTAATAAACTTCGCATATATTTATCTGTATTTTAGAAATTTTAGTTCGTACATTTTTATCTATGTGATATATTTTTTTTAATGAATATATATATATGTACACACGTTTCTTATACGCAACCTCTAAATATCTCGTTTCTCGTCACATTGCCGTTGCTGTTACGTTTCTCGTTTCTTGTTTCTGGTAACATAGGGTTACGATCATCCCTCTGATGGAATCAATTGTGCAACATGAACTTTTTTTGGAATGGTTAATTGAACCCTTGTTGTGAGCCATGCCAACTTTGTGAGAATTAACAATGCAAGTGGGGAAGGAAAAACTCAAATGTGAATTAGAGGAGGCAAAGCAAATAGCAAAAGAGGTGGAGCAGACAAGGAGGCTTCAAATAAAGAGTCAGGGTCAAGGAAATAAGCCTCAAGGTCACAACATGACTCACTCACATTAGCGAGTCATGTATGCAATTCAATGAAGACATTATTAATCAAGGAAGAAAGTGGCTGCTGCATCATAGTGGCACATATGGATCAACACAAAACTTGCCAACAAGGAAGCCAAACTTAGAACCCTGCAAGGAAGGCTTGCAAAGGACCTAACAAACAAAGATGCAAATGGAATAGATGAGCAAGTGTAGGCACTGATGACTTAGATTGTGTCATGCCCATGCCTTAATAACATTTTTCACACTGTCCTTGGATGAATTCAGATATTCAGATCGCAGCTTTTATAGATGAAAGTCAGATCTTGAATTAATGGAGATTCCTAGGGCCAACCTTGTAAGGTATCCTAGCAATAAAATAATTAAATAAGGGTGACCTGAATTAAGATGTTCCTAAGGCCAACCTTGCTAAATATCCTAGGCAATGAAATAATTAAATAGGGCCGACCTGGAAAAAGATGCCAGTGGCCACATGAGATTCTTTTGCATAGCCCTTTGTGAGCTGACTAAGATTTAATCAAAGGGAGGCCGACTTAGTTTCATTAAAGGATATTTAAAGATTGTTTTGCTAGGCAGCAATTACATTAAAAAATAAGAAAAGAGAATTTAAAATGAATAATACAGCAGGGGCAGCGATTATGAAGGGAGGCATCCCTTGCAAGGGCAATAGACTTAGGGAAAAGGTGTGACTCCTCCTCACTTGAAGATGTAAGAGGGAGGATGAATTCAATTAGAGGGGGCAGAAAGGATGAAGGTAATAAAGGAAAAACAGCATTTAACCTATAATCAAAAGGGCTTTTCCAGAGCAGAATAAAGATCAGATCAGTGTATAAGACATCAAGCAATCACCCAGCAAGTGGATCGAATAACAAAAGAAGAAAAAGGTAGATTGCTAAATTGAGGAAAAGATCTGCATTTCCAAATACAGCCTTACTTAATCTAGCAATATATTGTGGCATGCATGGATATATGCTTGATATATATATGCTTAATATATGCAGCATGATTATGTTTTAATACAAATTCCTTACATATTATATAGACGTAAATGTGTATGCAATAAATAATGTATTTGACACATAACATCTCATATATTGAATATAATCCATAATGTGGAATATCTAGATTCGAATTGCTGCAATCAATCATGATGAGGTTAGTGAAGGAATAGGAGGGTGAAACTGTTATGAGGTCCTCTTCTAAGTACACCACCCCATGGTGGATGGTTGGCGGCCTACAACATGAGGCCAAGGGGGGCAAGGTGTATCCCACCACAATAATTGATTGGAATCTCAATCATAAAAGGACGAATAAAGTGGCATGAATAGGGAGGGCAGGTACAAGCTTCCACCTCAAGAAAGATGGATGGCAGAAGGCCACATGAGGCCAAGAGGGATGTATATCCGTTCTTGGGCCTAGCATGAGGATTGCTTCAGGCACCCTATCATGTCTCCTTATCTAAGCCCATTATGGTTGAACCCCAAATAATGAATCAAAGATATTGTATGATTAAGATGATTGTGAATATATGTTCTTTAACCCTAGTAGTGATTAATTTTATGAATTGTATCTTCAATAATTATCTAACATGATTATAGGGTCTTGTTGTGACCATTTCACACATCGCCCCATCAGGATGGGGACCCCCTTTTTTTTGCTAGGTTTTTTCTCTGCTTGCTAGGTGTTTTGAGTGAGTTAGCGGTCGCCTAGGCTGGGTAGATTAGGGTTTCTCTCAAAGAGCTCATCCTAGGGTTTCTTTCAAAGCAGAGTGTAGCTTGGATTTGGGAAGTCATATGTTGTCTGCCTTGAACCCTAGGGTTATCTTAGAGGGGTTTTACCTTTTAGGAGATCGAAGATGGATAAATTGTGCAAAAGAGATAAAAGTCTCAGGTCAAGGTAGGTCAGGAGTGTTGGTTTTCATGTCAAAGTCTTGTCTTCCGTCAGGACAGAGTCGATTAGGCAAAGCCAGTGGCCAAGGGAAGATTCAGGAGGCGATTTCAGGAACTGTTGAGCAAATTGGCAAGGATGTGGAAGGATATGCACCAAGGGTTGAGTCTAGGGCGAAGTCAAGTTAATTCCAAAGTGAATCAAGCCTAGAATCAGGGATTTCGCTTCTGGCCCTTCCAAAGGGTCCAGAGCGAATTCCTCTATAGGACATTCTACTTTGACCCAAACTTAGAACTAACTCATTCCTAGGCATTATTGAGGACAAAACACTTTTTTGGATGAAGAAATATGGGATGAAGTCAAAATCTAAGCCTAAGGGTGAATTTTGCTCCTGACCCTTCCAAAGGGTCCAGAGCGAAATTCTTGTATGACCCTATTTCTTCACAAAATCTTGAACTAAATGCCAATTTGATGAGCAAATTCACTTGATGATGATTGAAGGAGGTTTGAGAAGTTATGTCCAAAGCATGAAAAGGAGGAAGGAAGTGAGAAAGGTGCTCAAAATATGAATTTCGCTCCTGACCCTTCCAAAGGGTCCAGAGCGAAAAATCACATTTCTTCTATTTTGCCCCTTGTTATGACCAAATTTGTTGACTTCTAAGCATGATTGCAAAGGCATTGATGTGTTCTTGCCTTTGAAAATTGGATTGAGGCGATGGAGTAGTGAAAATCAACCCAAAATAGGAATTTCACTCCTGACCCTTCCAAAGGATCCAGAGCGAAATCCTCATCTGACCCTCTATTTTTGCCTAGGACATTGGAAAGACCTTGTTTTGAGCTAAGTAAGTGACAAATCGACTTGATGGTGATAAGGAGAGGTGAATTTGATCAAGTTTGAGGGTGAATTGAGATGAATGAAGTGCCAAATCAGCCTGGAAAGTGGATTTCGCTCCTGACCCTTCCAAAGGGTCCAAAGCGAAAATCCTTATAACTCTCATTTCCTTCCTTGTTTTGGATAGGCGTTGGTTTCTAAGGCATGTTAGAGGGTGGATTGATATGTTCTTGCCTTGAAAGGTGATTGGACACATTAAAAGATGAAGATTTTGACCCAAGACATGGGTTTCGCTCCTGACCCTTCCAAAGGGTCCAGAGCAAAATCCACTTTTCCTCCACTTTGCTCTTTGATATGACCAAGTTTGTTGACTTTTGAGGCGTAATGGGAAGGCTCTGATACACATTTGTCTTTGAGAGGAGATTCGAGGTGATGAAGTGGTGGAAATCAACCTAGAAGGAAAATTTCACTCCTGACCCTTCCAAAGGGTCCAGAGCGAAATCCTCAGTTTGACCCCCCTATTTTGCCTAAAATGATGAAATGACCTTGTCTTGAGCTAATTTGATGGTAGATTCACTTGAGTGAGATGAAAGGAGCCTGAATTCGATCAAGTTTGAAGGTGAATTGAATGAAGGAAGTGGGAGACCAACCAAGAGCATGGATTTTGCTCCTGACCCTTCCAAAGGGTCCAGAGCGAAATTCCCCAAAACCTCTCTTTTCTCTCAATTTTACACCAAGACAAGTGTGGACCAAGATGAATTGAGATTGGGGATGTCCTTAGGATTGACTTTGAGTTGCTAGTAATCAATGAATTTGAAGGAATTGAGCAAAACCAAGAATTTTGCTCCTGACCCTTCCAAAGAGAGCGAAATTCCTAAGATAACCTATTTCCCTTGCAAATCAAGTCAAACTTTTGGTTTTTATGGCATGGATGGGAGTGAGAAGGTGTGTCCTTGCCTTTTGAAGTTGATTGAGGTTGAAAGAATGAAGAAATAAGCCCAAAACAAGATTTTTGCTCCTGACCCTTCCAAAGGGTCCAGAGCGAAAATCCTAAAACCAATCCTATCTTCCAAAATTTGTGCCAAGTCAAGCCTAGACCAAGGTGAGAGAAGCCCTTAGGACTGCCCTTGAATGAATTTTGGCCACCAAAAATGTAGATTTTAGGCTAGGACAAGGATTTCGCTCCTAACCCTTCCAAAGGGTCCAAAGCAAAATCCTAGATAGGTCTTGTCCCTGGCCATGATTTTGAGCGAATTTTCCCTTTCAGGCCTTTTGGGGATCAAGCAAATGTTGTCAGGTTGAGAAATGGATCCAAATGAGGGAGTCAAGGGGAAACAAAGTGAAAAGAATGGAGCTAAGTAAGAGAAGACAAGCAAGGAATGAATTTCGCTCCTGACCCTTCCAAAGGGTCTAGAGCGAAATTCTTCAAATCAACTATTTTCTCCTTGTATGAAGTCAAGACTTTGGTTCCTAGGGCATGGTTGAGGATGGAATGATGTTATTTAGCCTTGCAAGATGAATTGAAGTAAAGGAAATGAAGGATCAAGCCTAAAACTTGAATTTCGCTCCTAACCCTTCCAAAGGGTCCAGAGCGAAATTCACAAAATATCATGTTTCCTTCAAGTTTGTGTTAAGCTAGGACAGTGATCAAGGTGGATTAGACTTGAAGATTTCCACAAGCATGCATTTGAGTAAGTTGTGGGTGCAAGAAGTGAGGATTTTGAGCTAAGGGATGAATTTCACTCCTAACCCTTCCAAAGGGTCCAGGGCGAAATCCTTTGAAATACCTATTTTTTCACCTTGTTTCAATTAGGCAAAGGCAAGTTGCAAGGACATGATGACAAGAGCATGGAATAGTGAAAAATCAAGATTGTGAAGGTGTTGGAAGACGAAGTAAAGGTACCTAGGTAAGATGTTCAAGCAAGCCCCCTTGGGGTGATTTAAGCCTTTCTCACACCATGAACATTCTATTGACTATAAAGACTAGATGTGCCTTCCTTCTAACATCTTCTAGGTTTACCTTGTCTCTTTAAAGAATCCACAAGCGAATTTCTTCAAGGCACATTTTTCTTAACTTAAATCACTCATTAAGCCTTATGTTTGATAAATAAAGCAAATACGCCTTGACTAAACAATTGTTAAAATTGGCTAAATTGACCTTTCAGCTTTGAAATTAATTAAAAAAAAGAAAAATCTACTCTTTGGCGCCCAATTATATCTTTTTTTAGCTAAGTCGGCCAGCTTGGAGGATATTTTATTTTATTTTGTTTGTGCATTTATGCAAGTCGGCCTATTGGAAAAATGGTGAAAGTGCCCTATAAAAGAAGATGTATTTTGAAATCTTCATTCATTCATTTTTCCTAAAGCAAATTTGAGGAGCAGAATAGAAGCGAATTGCAGCAGGTATAAGCGAATTGCTGATTGAGGAAGGCTGATTACAGGCTAAATCATTAAGGACGAACCTGAAGTGCAGATCAAAGACCTTTTATCCAGCAGAA
The DNA here is from genome assembly GCF_030272615.1 of Cryptomeria japonica. Taxonomy (NCBI): domain Eukaryota; kingdom Viridiplantae; phylum Streptophyta; class Pinopsida; order Cupressales; family Cupressaceae; genus Cryptomeria; species Cryptomeria japonica. The sequence continues at coordinate 233,394,362 of NC_081407.1, forward strand.
ATCTTCATTGTTTTATCCATCTTTTCAAGTTGATAGCTAGAAATCAAGGAGAAGGTATGTACAATCAGATTTTTTGAAAGTATATTGAAGATCTGATTCAAATTTCTATATCAATCCTTTTTGAGGTTAAGTCTTCAAAAATCTGGTTTGATTCATAAGTGATATCAATTTGAAAATTCATAATTTTAAGGGTTTATCACTTTATTTTCAAATTGTAATCTAATCATTTCTTTAAAGGTTTCAAATCTCCTATCTTGGGTATTATACTTAAACCTAACTTTAGCCTCTTTTGTAGGTATCAAATGACAACCCCAAAGGCAAGTGGATCCACTACCCGGTAGGCTCTCATCAAATAAGATCAAAAGAACGATGATTTGGAGACCAGGATCGTGTATCGGAGACACCAATCTAGGAAACTTCAATGTGAAGAAGTTTCAAGAAGCACCCTACATCAACAAGCCATCACCCGTAGCCAAGAAGATAATTGAGAGTGGCATCATCAAGGCTGCAGGCTTCCCTCCCGCAGTCAAATGTCACAAGCTAATGATTGAATGTGCCTGGCACTATGATTCACATTCAAGGACGATCGTAGCCGAGGATGGAACTGTCCTAGCTTATCTTTCAGAAGAAGCTATAAGTGAAGCCTTTCATCTCTCGGAGCCGAGAGATATGATCTACAAGAGCTTGGAAGGAGCTAGGTCCATCTATGAAGATGATCCTGATACCTATCTGAACTTCATCAATAAGAATTGGTTACTCAAGAGTAGGCCTCGGTTGAACAAGATACCGAATACGCCACATAGAATTGATTTCCAAGAGGAATTCAGGGACTTGATAACCATGCTCAATCGGGTTATAGGTGCCTCTTAGGCATTCTTCTTCGACAAGTGGATGTTCTTCTTTATTCAAGTGATCATCCAAGGAAAAGGAATGCTCAATTGGGCTAGAATCATTAGCAACAACCTAGACGTGCAGTTGAGGAGGCTAGTCCCCACTAAGTCATTCCACATGAGTTCATATGTCATATATTCCTTAGTAAGAAGTTTTGAGTATGCAGGGCTACCACACAGAGGAGTTGTTGGGAGAGGACCCAAAGAAATAAGAGCATGTGATTCTTATGTTCAATTGCATCATCCGCCAAGGAATGACTACAAGCTAGTCAATGACACCTTCACAATGTATATCACTAGGACATTGCAAAAGGGGATTCACCATCGACTGTCTCCGGAGGCACAGGAGCTCGTGAAGAAACATGGTGCATGGTTTATTCAATTTCCAAAATTCACCTACATCAGGGTCCATGGATGTCCTTCACCTCCCTACATGTTGCCGAGATATCCTACAGACAGAATAATACTACTGGAAGTGACTAGACAGTTGGCTGCTTATGCTAAAGCATCAAGACATAAGCATGGAAATGGTATCCCCGTACCTATTTTACTGGGAAATTCAATTGAAGTGTGTCCTAATTCTCAAGCCGCAGAAGATGCAGAAAAGGAATTATCTCTGTATTCATTCACATCCTTTGCCTCAAGAGAGAATTTTGATCCTCATGGTCATATGGAAGAGACAGTTGGGAAGAAGTACAAACATGAGTTTCAAGTGGAGGACTTTTGGATGAATGTCCAGGATGATGTAGAGGTGAAAAGAAAGATGCATTCTAGATTACCCTTGGATCTTATCCGGAAATGTAAGGTTTATAGAGTAGCTGATCAAGCCCAGGACAGTGGTAGATATCTCCAATCGTCCTATGAGAAGGAAGACAAAGAAGTGAAGATAGATTGGAATGAGCAAGAAGTTGCAGACCTAAGAGCATTGATGGACCCTGTTTTAAATTGCACTCGTAGATGGGTAGACATACAGCATCAAAAATTGAAGGAGTAGAATACAGCCATGAAATTCACCCTAGAAACAAGAACGGAAGAAGGGGAAGCAAGTGTGAGTGAGAACACTTCTCATTCCAAAGGGTCGAAGAGAAAAGGACCTGAGAAGAGAGAACCTTCCAAAAAGAAACAAAAAGTGAATCCTGTTCGTCCACTGAGTACGTCTTCTAGGCATGAAAAAGAGATAAGTCAAGGAGAAGATCAAAGACAGATAGTGTATGAAATTGATGAGCCTATGGAATCCATGGTGCAGAATGATAAACAAGGCAAGGGACGAACACCTCAGCACTCATGGAGTCAATCTCTCCAGGTTGGTGCTAATGAACAACAAGAAGAAAAGAATGATGATGAAGCAACATCTCCTTTCAGAGACAACAAACCTCTGCCTAAGGAAATTCAAGTAAGGGAAAGAAAGTCTTCCATTCCAGATTGGCTAAAAGAAAGACTGACAAGGGTAGTTGTGGTTGAAGAGGAAGAACAAGTATTTGACTTGGAAAGTCTCATAGGAAATTCCCAAGAAGAGATTGAAAAGAAGAAGGCTACAAAGATGTCAAAGGTAGTTAGAGACAATGCAGGATCTAGGAAGATACAGGTAGCCACACGAGCAGTGGACAAATATGAGGATGAGATTATGGCAGAGAAATATGATCTAGAGACATTTGATCTTGGTCCACTTACCTCCGAGCAGGCCATGGAAGAAGCAACTGATTCAGTGAGAGCACTTAATGACAAACTCAAAGAAGAAATGGAAAAGAATAAGAAGCTAGAAAGGGAGGTTAGTGCTTGGAGGAATTATTTTAGCCACCTTAATCAACCATTAAGGCGACAGGATCCAGCAGTATCACCTTTGCATGCACTTCCTCCTGAATCAATAAATGAGGCAGAAAGGATGAAGAACTTAGCCCAACTCATGAGTTCATGGATCGATGAATCTTACAAGGTAGCCATTGAATTTGTAACAATAATGATGAAGACAGTCCACAGGGCTATCCAAGTCCTTGAGATCATTCATAATCTATTGATAACTGTGGATGCATTCACTCACACCAGAGACATTGTCATCCCGGTCTTGCAAGTGATAAGAAGGACGTCAAGGCAGATTTTAGCACAAGAAAAGATAATGGAAGGAGGAACCCATAACCTTCTGCAATGGTCAACTTTGCTCCAAATGAAGGAATTTCTTTTCAAAGACATCAATAACAGATGCAGCCAAGTTGAAGGCACTATCCACCCTATTCAAGACAAGGTGTTTGATGTATTATGTACAATCCTTGACAGAAGGATAGAGATCGAGACAAATGTAGATGTCCAAGAATTGGAAGACAGGATCAAGATTATTTTTTGCAAAGAGGAGAACATGGTCACAGAAAAGCAATGAGATCAGATGTATGCTACTATGTTCCTAATCGAAAAGACAAAAGAGCTAGAGCCTAGATGGCAGATGACTCTTCTCGCAGCTTTTGATCAAGTCCTTCACCTGGAAGAGCGAATGAAAAACTTGCATGAGATTCCCATTGCTGAGATTGAGGGGATTACATCCAGATTCATTGAATATGCCAGAAAAGAGCATAGAAAAGGGAACAAAATTCTAGATGAGAAGTTGTTGTAAAATGATGTGGCAACTTTATTCCCATTGGGCTATGTTTCCTTGTTATTTGTGCCAATTTCTATTGGCTATGGATTGATAATGTTTATCTAAATGGGGTTCTTTTTGTAACAAACCCTAATTAGGGTTTAGGTGTCAAAATCTCAGCCTTTGATCTTGTTTAGATCCAGGTCGTTCATTGTATTTGAGAGTGTTATATAAGCCCTCACTCAATTCATTTTAGGGAGTTAAAGAGTTAGAGTCAGAGAAAGAGAAATAAGATTAAAATTGTTAGCAGCAGAGAAAGAAGTAGTGAAGAGAGAAAGTTAAACAATTGTTGTTTTATTTTGCTATGAGATCAATGAAATATTGAAGTTATGGTGTTTTATTGCAATCCTTGTGGCTATCTTCATGGTTGTTTATCTTCTTGAATCACTCTTAATAGAGATAGTATTTAAGTTTTAGAATTAGATTGAAGGACAAATGTTGTGTTTGATCTTTGATAAAACTCATAGTCCAAACCACTAGCTCCTTACTGATTGTAAGCACGCCTTGTGTGGTCAACTGGAGATATTAAGATTGTTTAAGAGTTAAATCATTATTGGAGATATTGATATGTATCTTAGTGATAATATCTATCCCATTGATGATTTGAAAATCATTGAATCCCCTTAGAAGATCGCACCAATTCCAGTAGAGTTGTAATCTTTTGGCAATACTGAAATTGGTAGAGTTTTGCTAAGACTAGTCCTCATTTAGTCATTCTTAGGATTAGTTTAGTATCGCCTCCTTAAAGCCCTTATCTTTTGCCTTTTTTTTGAAACATCAGTTAGTATTAGGAGAATTCAGTTTCCTCATTGAAAAGTAGTTGCAAGAACAAGCTTTCCCTGAAAATACGTAAGGCCCCTTGTAAAACAGCAAACACAACGACCACTAGTGCTTATCCACGAGTAGAGAACCTACATAACAGAACCTTGGAGTTTCTCCAATTGATCCTTTTGCGATATCTTCAGCATTCGGGGGGCTTTATTCAAGAGAGGATAGGATACCTCTGGGTATTTTATTCTGTGTTTGGTCGTGTACAAAAGACACATCAACAGGTCTCAACCAAGATCTATCTTACTTTTACATTCTTTGGGTAAAATAATATTTCTAACTATATTATGTTCATTCTTTTTATTGAACTTGCGATTCTAGGGCAAAATTTAGGGTCATCCCAAAAGGGGACATTACAATTGGTATCAGTGCCTTGATCCTATAAACTTGCAAGGTAAAGATAAATCAATGAATGCATTCTAGTCAAGAAGAAGGATCTAACAATAAATGTATGCTTTGTTTTTTTATGTGTATGCTCCGTGTTTGGTTCATACCTGATGTGTTTCCAGTATGTCCACTCTGTTGGCATATGCACACTCCAATGAGACATTGTAGGGGATTGAAGGTTTTGTCATTGATGGCAACCTTACAATCCTATGGCACTGGCAAGGCATTACACCGGCAAGATAGTTCACCGGCATCAACAGATCACACTCAGACCACCAGCACCACAGAGAAAGGAAGCATACCGGCACAGAGGCCAACAGGATTTTTGATATATTATATTTTGTTTATTATTGTAAAAACTTTGTAAGCCGACTTGGCAAGTTGTAAAATGACTCTTATATATAAGAGAGATCATTGTAGACATTTTGTAAGGGAAAAAGAAAAAGATATTAGGCAGACCTATTATGCGAAATATAGGTTAAAGGTTTTATGTAAAGAACAGAGCAGAAACCGGTACTAGATCTGGCATTATAGATGCTATTGTAAAGCAGTACAAGATATTGGATTTGTATAATCCACATTGTAAGTTAGTGAGACTTCCCATTTTGTGTTTGAGCAGTGAGCTCTAGGCAGTTGGCCTTCCTGCATGTGCAGGCCCCTCTTGTAAGTAATATTCTCTTATTGGCCAGTAAGTGAATATTGTGGATCACAAATCCCACCGAGGTTTTTCCCACACCGGGTTTCCTCGTTAAATCCTTGTGTCATGGTGTGTTTTTCATGTGGATGTTTTAATTCTATTTATTGCATTATTTCTTGCATACCGGTATACTGTTATAATATGTTCTACATGTTTTAAGTTAAGAAATACAAATCACCGGTCAGATACTGATTCACCCCCCCCTCTCAGTATCTGTGGGAATCCTAACACACTCCATGAGTGTCTATGATTACTGTAAACATATTCCTATCATCATGTGATTTCTATTTTTGGTGGATCTAGAATATGAGAATAACTAGAGTGAACCAAAAAGTTATAAATTTATTTAGAAAAGAACATTGCATTTAAAGTCATAGATGTGTGTGATGCTTCTAATCCTCATCTTAATATATAAGTTCTTGCCTTAACATTGGGCAAACATTGGGACAACCTAACCATTTACAAAGTGATGCGAAACAAGAATGAGCGAAACTTACAAACCTTGCCAACTCTAGATTCTGTTGTTACAAATTAGTCAAAATTGCAACTAGGGTAATATCAGAGTTGAATAGCAGAGGCTAATTACATCATAAACTCTAAGGGTTGATTTGGATTCAATGAACACTAACTATGCTCGAGGACAAGCAAATCTCAAGAAGGGTGGACTATCATGCCCCCGCCTTAATAACATTTTTCAAACCATCCTTAGGATGAATTCAGATGTTCAGATCGCAGCTTTTAGAGATGAATGTCAGATGTTGAATTAATGGAGATTCCTAGGGCCGACCTGGAGAAAGATGTCAGTGGCCATGTGAGATTCTTTTGCATAGCCCTTTGTGAGCCAACTGAGGTTTAATTAAAGGGAGGCTGAATTAGTTTAATTAAAGGATATTTAAGGGATGTTTGCTAAGCAGCAATTACATAGAAATAAGAAAAGGGAATTTAAATTTGTAAATACAGAAAGGAAAACGATTATGAAAGGAGGCATCCCTTGCAAGGGCAATGGACTTACAGAAAAGGAGTGACTCCTCCTCACTCGAAGATATAAGAGGGAGGATGAATTCAATTAGAGAGGGGGCAGAAAAGATGAAGGGAATAAAGGAAAACAGCATTTCACCTATAATCAGAAGGGCAGATCCAGAGCAGAATAAAGACCCGATCACTTTATAAGACATCAAGCAATCACCCAGCAAGTGGATCAAATAACAAAAGAAGAAAAAGGTAGATTGCTAAATTGAAGAAGAGATCTGCATTTCAGAATACAGCCTAACTTCATCTAGTAATATATTGTGGTATGCATGGATATATGCTTGATATATATATGCTTAATATATGATTATGTTTTAATACAAATTCCTTACATATTTATATAGGCCTAAATGTGTATGCAATAAATGATGTATTTGACACATAACATCGCATACATTGAATATAATCTATAATGTGGAATATCTAGATTTGAATTGCTGCAATCAATCATGACAAGGTTAGAGAGGGAATACAAGGAGGGAGAAACTGTTATGAGGTCCTCTTCTAAGTACACCACCTCATGGTGGATGGCTGGCCGCCCGCCACATGAAGCCAAGGGAAGGACACTCTGGACACGCTATTGTGATGTCCCCACCAACCTCCACAATGGTTGATAGTTGGAATGGATTCAAGGAGCCTCAATCATAAGAGGACAAATAAGGCAGCATGAATAGGGAGGGCAGGTACAAGCTTCCTCACTAGGTACACCATCTCATGAAGGATGGATGGCGGAAGGCCACATGAGGCCAAGAGGGATGGTATATCCACTCTTGGGCCTAGCACGAGGATCGCTTTGAGCACCCTACCATGATTCCTTATCCGAGCCCATTATGGTTGAACCCCAAATAATGAATTATAGATATTGTATGATTAAAATGATTATGAATATATGTTCTTTAACCCTAGTAGTAATTGATTTTATGAATTGTATCTTCAATAATTATCTAACATGATTGCAGGGTCTCACCTAGGATCTATCTTACTTTTACATTCTTTGGGTAAAATCATATTTCTAACTATATTACGTTCATCATTTTTATTAAACTTGTGATTCTTGGGCAAAATTTAGGGTCATCCCAAAAGGGGACATTACAGATTGAGCAAACTTGTGCAACAAATACTGCAAAGCTTAAGGAACTTCCATAGCTTTTGTTCAACAGAATAAGGGCCAAGTGCAAATATGTGCAAGAGATACAAAATCAATATTCTTTTGGAAAGCCAACTTTCCACTATCAAACCAAAAGAGGACAATGTGATTGAGCTCATCGCCCAAACTATCTAGAAATTGGAGGGCACTATTAACAACACGTGAGCAAAGTGGAAACAGGTCCTCACTGCACAAATTTTGGTTGTAGTGTCAAAAGTTGACAATATTTTTCCAATAGTATTAGATGATGTTTTCTGTAGGGTTTTAGGTGTTTTGTAGACAAAACACATTATTGTACCAAGAGAATGTTCATTCAATTTTTATATTTTTCTAAATACATCGGATAAAAGCACATAGATAAAATTAAAAATCCTAGAAAGCCATTATTTTTAGTATTTGTGAACATGTATTGCATATGATATAATTTCTAGATAGTTTGTAGGCAAAGCAATGGAATTTTGTGCCTATGAGCCTTCTAGATGAATTCGAACTAGAAGTAGCATGCAGATAAAAGTGGAATAAAGCTAGCTGAGATTTAAAGCAATCCATCTATAGTTGAGCCAATGCTAGATAGAAATTCTATATGAGCTCCCTTGGTATACACTTTTGTATAACTTTTGATGTTGAGATTAATATAGAAAATGTTGCTGAATTCAATAATATGATTGATTAAGTATTCATTGAGTACGTGATTGTTTGCTTTGCTAAGGTTTCTCTCATGATGGGTAGCCTGTTCAAGGGTCTAGGGATTTAGTGTGCCTCAAGTGAGAGATCCCATAGGCTAATATGCTGGTGCAAAAGGGTATTGAGTGCTATCGAACAAGTCAATAGCATGCATGAGTGGTTTGGCTAGCATTTTGGTTTAGCACCATTTCTGTACACAGTTCTGTATGTTTCTTGATAGATAAAAGTATGGGGAAGGATAGTAATTCTAAAGCTGCTATTTTGAGTATCATAGGATAGGATTCTAGCTACTTTATGGGAAAAGCAATGGAACTTTGGGCCTGCATGCCTTTAAAGGAATTCAAAGTAGAAGTTGCATGCGAATAAAAGTAGAATAAAGCAAGCTTAGATTTTAAGCAATCCATTTATAGTTGAGGCAGTGCTAGGTGGAAATTCTTTATAAACACCCTTTCTTTGTAGACACAATTTTATAATTTTTGATGCTGAGATTAATATAGAGACATATTGTTCGACATGAGTATGCGATTGCTTAAGTATTTGTTTAGTATATGACAGCTTTGCTTAGAAGATTTATCTTCTAGTGTGTAGATTTGTTTAAGGGTCTGAGACTCTAGCATGCCTTGGGTGAGCAGTCCCATGGACTGATGTGCCTTTTTGCAATGGCATTAAGTGCTAACCAACTTGTTAATAGCACACATGGGTGGTTTGCCTAACATACTTGTTCAGGAATGAACGTTGTCCATGAGATTTAATGGAGTTGAGGCATATTTGGAAAACAACTTAAGGCCTTCTCTAGAGTCTCATATTGTGCAAAAGCTGTAAGAAGCATATTCATGAAGCTACATTTTGTAGTGTGTATATTAGACAAATTGGCATGTCTTCTATATGATTTTGTGGTTTATTTAAACTTTATATATCTGTTACTCCCAGCAGGCACAAGAACACCTAACTAAACATGCTTGATGTTTGATGTGTCTCCACACTCTCTTCCCAAGCTCCCGTTTTGGAACTTGCAAGGGTGTTGCTACGACTGTTGAGTCGTTGACTATGGTATTTAATAAACTAGAAGTATTTCAAATTTGCTTCAACAATTTCTGGGCATTTTCAAACAAGGAGATTTTGTGTATATACAGCAGTGACTGTACTCCCCTAAATCATTTTCTGTTTTCATATTGCGAAAGCATAATGTATGACTGAAAAAATATTCGCATCAGTGAGCAGCCTCTGGAAAGATAAAAGTACAGGTTACCATATCAACCTTACACCAGATTCACGTTTCAGCATAACGATTGCAAAAGTACCAAAATGTTTCAAGACGTCATAAAAGGAAATTGATCCACCTGAAAACATACTGGGATTCTAAAACTCCTAACCATTTACAAGGACTAAGACTATTATTTCTGCAATCACATTTCCTGAAAAACAAATACGTATTTGAACACTTCAGCTTTTGATGCAGAGACCTACTATGCATACAAAACAAAATTAGGATGGCTCAGCAATTTTCAGCCAATTTATGCCCGTTTACATGTGATTTTACTTATCTCCATCTCCAGGTGATTAATGCATTAGAGCACACTCCTGTATTGGCTCTGGTGGATTCCGATGGGCTTTAGTTGGTGGTCTGTTTTGTGGACAATATATCAGCATACAACAATCGGTTTCTTATGGGTGTCCAGAGTTGGAGCTGCTCCCTGGGTATTCTTTCTCCTCTGCATTTTCCTTGATAGCCTCAGCAATCAAGCACCTAATGAGATCATATATCACCATTTTCTCAAGTGATTGAAAGCGATATTGTTGAAACTCTTTGCGCATAACTAATTGATGAATAAACTCATTTTATTTGTCCTCATTGCATGTCAGATGGAAATGTATTCCTCCGTGGTAGCAATTTGTTATGTAACTAGCGATATAATAATATAAGGTATTAAGGTGGATATAAGGTATTTAGGTGGATGGACCTAAATACCTTATAATATCATATCCCTAGTTACATATCACAATTTGGGTGTACCTCCTCCCTAGGTATAGAACGCTCTTTTTACAGGTTGTTAGTATCTTTATTGAGGTTTTCAAAAACATTCTGGGCATTAGAGGCGTATGGTGAAGGAAACAAACGTTTTTGCGGTTTAGAGAAGCTTGCATGATAGAGATTGTTGGGCGTTTGATTGCTTGCATGAGCTTGAAAACTCTCAGCCCTCTGCCCATGAGGATAAAATGGATAAAAAGAGGAATTTCCAGAGGCATTAGGGAAACTGATGAGAAGGGGAATTTGGCACTGCACATTGTGTGGCTGAAATCTACTATTCAATAAAGCCTACTTGGCTGAGTAGGGTAGAGAGGAAGGAAATTGGCCTCGAACATGAGGATAGAAGGGCTTTCTGTTGCTTGTATCATTTGAGTAGATCATATATGTATCTCCTCGACAGGAAACTGTGGTTGACGAGAAGTGAAATGCCCTTAGTACCCACCTGAGTTATGCCCTCCAAATAACTGTCATCCACTCTAATTTACTGTTGATCATCGCCTACAATTTTGAGCATTCACACAGCTGTTCAAAAGAATTCAAATGGCCGCTTTCTATGAACTGCTACTTATTCGGCAGAATTCTCCTTAGCTGGACTGGGCAAGATCTTTCTCCCCGCTGCTATCCAAGAAATAATTTTAACGTTCACGAGGCTAAATAGCCTATGGCATAGACCCCTTCAAAAATCAATTTCTAGCGTGCTTCTCCACAAAATTCTCACTAATAAATTATTCCAAGAGCCGATCATAAGAGTGTTTTCATAGCTGTCCATGCTGGTCTTGAAAACATCGTATTCTAGAATGAAGTGTTTTTCTGTTTCACTCTTTATTTGATGTGAAAAAAATGCACACTATTTCCTCCCAAATTTTTTTGGGTCTTTTTCAACATCCAATTTCACACCGGAGCTGATGAGAGTTAGTTCTTAATTGAGCAATGAGGATTTTGGCTTCTCACGATAATAAGAGGGGTTAAACTCTTTAATATAATATTTTTTCTTCCTCCCTAGCTCCTTAAACCAAGTGCGCTTGTGGAACTTATCTATAACATACGTCTTTATCTCCTTACTATTCATGGGGCACATGTTCAAGTAAATATCCCATTTTCTAAACCATTTGCTATTTTATCGCATCCAAGTCTTCTTTCTTTTGCATAATGCGTCATAGAAGACGATCTTAGGCCATCAACCCTCTTCCATTTGCTCAATACTTTTCAAATAATAAATGAGTCTCATCAAAGCAATTACCTCCACAGGTGCGGCCCCCACTTCACTCAACATGATATCATAGGGAACTGAGCTTTTGAGTTTGAACTTGTTTGTAATCAAATGTGTTTGGATCTGCTCAATTTGTTTCCACTGTACATCAGAGGTGTTGTTGGCCCACACTTCACAACCATAAAGTACAACCGAAAAAACTAAAAGCCCAAAGAGAGTTTGGGTAGTCTTCCAATCCCATAACTCTGCCTCTCTGCACTTATTTTGGAAAGCAGCCTCCTAGCATTCTCTTCTTTCTGCAACCTTCCCAACTTAGATTTTTGTTGAAGTTGATTATGAGGTACTTGTAATCTGTCACTTCTTCAAAAACACTACCTTCAAAGAAGAACTTATGTTGGTTATACTTTCTTTTATTGGAGAAAACCATCACTTTCATCTTGTTAATGTTGACTTGCATAACAATTGTTCTACAAAACTGCTCAAGAGAGTGTAAGTGCTCTTGTAAACCAAGAGCAGATCTAGCACTCAAAATAATGTCATTTGCATACAAAAGGAGCCTTATCACAAACTCACCCAGTTGAACACCATCTTTGTCTTGAAGATTTAACCATTCTTCAAATTTGTCAATGTATAGACCAAAGAGTGTAGGGGACAAAGGGCACACTTGCTTCCGTGAAATGCATCATACTATAGGTTTGAGTAATAGCGCTTAAATTTCAAGTTCCTATATCAGAGCAGGAAAATAGAGCAGATTAGTAGATTAGTTGCAGAAGTCAATTTGACCCTAACCGGAACTGTTTTTTGGCTTATGTAGATGCTGCACTTCAGTTCATTCATTATTGTAATCAATTATAATCACATGTAAGGCAGTGAGCCTTCCTCCAGGTTGTAGCCTTTTTGTAATTGAGCAGTGAGCTTTAGGCAATGTCCCTAAATGCAAGTGCATCCCTTTATGTAATATCATCTTACTTTTGGCCATAGTATAATAATATTGTGGGTTCAAATCCCACCATGGTTTTTTCCTTTCCAGGTTTCCACATAAAAATCTTGGTGTTACGGTTGTATGCTTGATTGCTTTATGTTTCTGCACTTTACTTTCATTCTTATGCATATAGTGGTTTAAGAATCGGCTTAATAAGTTTGAAAATTGTAAAACATTGATTCACCCCCTCTCTCAGTGTTCATTGATTCCAACAGCCTTTGTTTTGATTGTTTGATGTGATGTTTGATAATGTCTGGTTTCAAAAAGTCTAGACCTCGTTTAAGATTGACCTATCTGGTTTCGAGTGCATCCATCTATGCGTAAGACAAGATAATGATCACTTGATATGGGTAGTGATATGATTGATAAGACAGTTTGATCAGTTGATTGCAAATTTTGGTAAGATAGTTTTATCTTTTGTGAACTTTGTGTGAAGCATTTACTAGATATCTGCTAGGGTGTTTTATTCTTGTGAGACATTTTATTGCAAGGTTTATAGATCGATTGATTTGTTGATGTTTTTGGATTTTGTGGATCATATTTGAATGTTTTTGGTTAATTTTTTCAGGATCATATTTGGATGTTTTGGTTTTGATGTTTTCTGAGGTTTAAGTTTTTGTATTTTCTGAATGTTTTTTGTATTTTTGGTTTTTCGATGTTTGTGTGCTTTTTTTCAGGACTTTTTATGATGTTTTTTATTTTTTCAGGACTGTTTTTTATTTTTAGGGTTTTTTAACTATGCCCCCAATATGCAAGCCTGTTATGATATATGATGACTAACAAAATGCTTATGGAAACAATGATATTTTAGCATGAAAGCTTATGCAATATGCAAAATGAAAGTGTAGTTCCTATTTGACAAGGACAATTGTGTTTGTTTATCATATTATAATACACCAATTGAATTGTAGGTACAAAACATTTCAAAGATAAGCAATCATTTGATACTCAAGAACCCTCAGACCAATCAAGTTAACACACTTAGTGACTAGGATTTGTAAATGGAGACGCAAAAAACTTCCCCACCGATTCTTGAAACTTTGGTCTTCTTTTTCCCATGTGTGCACAATTGAGTTAATTTCGCTCTTGAGTTCACTAAAGATCCTTGGAATCCTATATGACTAGCTACATGGGATATTCTAACTACAAAAGCATCCTGGATAGAGGGCCTCCTTGCCAGCAAGCTTTAAGGGCTCCAATGAGGTTATACATTATAATCTCTCAAATTTTGCTCCATTGCCAGTAGGCGTCCATAGCCTTGATGGAGTTATTCGTATGTTCCCTTAGCCAAGCTTTTATTGCACTTGTATGCATGATATTTTAGATATATATCATTTTGCTATTTTGCCTTGATATAGATTAGACATAGCTAGTTTCTTTTCTTTTTCTCATTTTCTCTTTTCTTGCATTGGCTTGTAAGTAATGAAACTCACTTGGGTGTGACAATTATAGCAGCACTAAAACAGAATTTTAGATTTTTCACTGGTCATATGATCAACTAGGTGTCTGGAATGAATTAGAGCAATTGTTTAATGTGCGAGATATAGAAATTGATAGACTTTGGGTTAATAAGTCACAAATAGTGGAATCTCTACCCAACCATAGACAAAGCATCGTCACAGAGTGATGTTGAAAATGAATGACCTCGGGATCTCAAGAACTTCTTGTCTGAATATCTAAGAAATGAGATGACCCTCGCTTCTCTTGAATACGACAGATGATAAATCTAGACAATTGCCTTGTTTTTATTGATGCAACTATATGAGAATGCAGGGATGAATATGCAGCTATATGTTGTGCAATTTGAAATGCAGATATGTGATGCAATGAAACTTAAACTAACCCAACCCTTAGATGTAATATCTTTTAAGGTGCGTGTTGTTATAAGGTCGATATGAATTTTGTGTAGATAGTTCATTGGTCTTTTTTTTAAGAGTTGGATAAACCTTTCTTTTTCAATGGGATATAAGGACTCAGTTGGGTGTATTTCATGTACATGTTCGACATCTCCAATGTTGATTTCCTTAGTTTTTGGATTTTTTAGATCATCGAAGGAAAATCTAGCTTTGGCACCCATGAATTCAGCTATAGCCTCATCATTTTCAAACCAATCCAGCTATGGTAGATATTTTTGCACCTAGTCTATCAAGTGTGGGTGTATCGTAAATAAATTATGATTCCAAAGTTGTGACATGAGTGGGTGCTATGCCTATTTCTGTTGATGCACTTGAAGAGGATGATGAAGCCAACCGGATGTTGATCTCATTAGTTGGTGTTATGCTTGTGCTTGAAGAAGATGATGGAACAATTTGGGTGTTGATTTCAGTAGCTGGTGCTATGCTTGTTTATGTCACCGCATTGTCATGTGAAAATAGTGCACATACAATCATTGATAAATTGCTCTCTGTAGTATGATCCAGATTGGTGATTTCATTGATAAGGGGTTCGTGAACAACTTGTGTAGAGGAATTGTGATTATGAGGAGGACTAGGATAAATGGTAAGTTCATTTGAGAGGGAATCTTGTGAGGGACATGGAGGATTATGACATCGATATGAAGGGATGAGGGATCTTGATTAGGACCTGGAGAAATAATGGGATGTTTATTAGGACATGAAAGTGAAGGAATACTTTGATCTTGACCTAGAAAGGGATTAGTAGGAAGGATGGAAGGGATGTCCTGATCTTGCTTAGGAGGTGGATGTTGGATGGGACTTGAAAGAACATCTTGCTCTTGAGATAAAAGGGTGTTATTATGAATGGAATACAAAAGAATGAGGGGATCATCATAAGATTCTTGATTGGCGAGATCTTGATCATAAATTGGGTAAGATGGAAGGGTTTGTTCTTGATCTTGATTTATTCATGACTCATTTTGTTTGATTTTGGATTATCCTCTTGACACGAGGAAAGAGTTTGGATATGCATGGGAGATTTTTGGAAGGTTTCAACACTTTGGCCTGATGAGAAAGGATTTTGAATGAGACTCTCTGAAGTGGGTTTTCTTGGAAATGGAATATATGGTGGCATTGGATCTTGAATTTTTAAAGCATGGAAAGGAATAGCATCATGACTCGGATTAGATTGGATTTGTACTATGGATAGCCCTTGAGAGATTGTGTTATCAGATAGAGATGGTGTGGACTGCTCTTGTGTGACTTCAGGGGATGATGAAATGATGGATAGATATGGTTGATTTGGACTTTGGTTGAATGGAGTTTGATTTTGGTTGAAAGGGGTTTGAATGTTGGGTTGATGTGATTGATAGGCTAGTATGGTCTGATAAGAAAAAGAAGGTTGACATTACTCTAATGTTGGTGGAATTGAAGTAGGAACAATTTTGTTGGAGAATGAAGGTTGGCATATTTGAATGGTCTTACAAGAAAAAGAAGATTTTCCTGATAATGATTCCCTTTTGATTAGAGGTATTGTGGATGTCACTTCCCTCATCATTTTTTCTAACCAATCCCTATGGTTGTTAGGACTAGTCATGTCTATCATTTTTTGTTGCAAAGTCTTAATTTCTTGAGCTAAAATTTTTATGCATGATGATGGAATAGGAATGGAAGGGATGAATTCTTCACCTTCCCTATGAAATTCATAATGTCATTCCATGATGTTTGTTTGATTGGTTTGGACTAAGACCAAGAATGTTAAAGACTTGTGCAATATGAGGACACAAATTTTGACTATGCATGGACTAAATGTATGGGACCTAAGATCACAAAAAGTAACATGTTCTTTTCTCCATTTCTCTGAAAGTGGCAATTTTGTTTGATTTGTTGGTTGTTGTTGACACTTGATGTTGTAATGTTATCCTTGAGGTCTCAAACTATGTTTGTGGTTGAAATATTTCTAACAAGACTTGATTATTTTTACTTTGTTCTTGCTACGTTTGGTTGTTTGATTTTTTGAAAATATTGCATAAGACACAACAACAAGTAAGAAAACAGTTTGAAATAATCCAAAAAGAGTATTGTTTAAAGGATCTTTTCAAAGCCTCATGTTTGTTGGGGTCTTTTCAAACCTCATTTGTTTCTGATAGATTTTAGCCATACAATCATAAAACAGTCAGACTCTTTTATGGTCAAAATGTCATGAATAATACCACAACCTACATCTTGATACTCCTTCAACTCAAACAGCCTTGTCACACCCTAAGGTGTGCCCATTTTTTTGCCTTTTTCTAGAAGTTGAACCAAAGAGAATTTCTTCTCAATTGGCTCGTTTTCCTGGGAGATGTATGGTGAGTGTCTTGGGGGCAGATTATTCCCCACCCTTGCACTATGATATTACAAGTGTTTGATGATTGACTCGGCTTGGCCACCCCTTCTTGAGACTCTCCAAGATAGATATGAGGCCATTGAACAAATAGGCTTGCATCTATGTTGACTTAAGATCTGAAGGTTCACTAGCGGCCTGAGCATCCTTCAATGCACTTAGCATAATGTCCAGCTTGGGAATGATATGACTTCATAGTTCACCAACTCTGCCAATGATTCTTTCCTTCTCATGGCTTAGTCTCCTGATCTTTTCAAGTATGGATATTACTTGATTTTCAGTCATAATTCAACATCTCCCTCAAAAGGAGATCCTTTACTTTTAGTCATTTCAATTACACTAATGGTAGGATGTACATTATGAAGAGAACCAGCTCACAAACCTCCAAGTGTTCAACTGGAAAGTAAAATGCACCTACGACCCTTGACAAAATAGCATTTAACGAAATTAAAATCCACAAGAAGAGATGTACTTAGAAAATCTCATCAATAAACATATTTGCCACAAAAAAAAGTTATCTTGTGACCCTAAATTGCACCAATTGTTCATTATCAACAATATCAAATAGCTTCTAACCCAATAGGCAAGTCATGTTGCATAGGATCAGAAAATAAATGTAACTAATAATGTTAAATAATTCTATGGAGCCTCAAGAAATAATTTTGTTCATGGATAATGGTTTTTGAAAAACGAGCTTTGTTGCGGGCACCTCATGTGTGGAAAATAAGGTTTGTTCAGTTCAAAAAAGTAACAATTTTTAAGCTTATTTCAAATATTCCAAAGTTCCTGAGAAGTGCAAAAAACACATCATCATTCTTTCAAAAACATTATTCGGTTCTATTTTGGAGAGGAAACATAGGTTCACATGTTCTGATGTACTAGAAAATCCCCTTATTGTGTAATTTTTTGTATCTTTGTCCCCAATAATCAAGTCTTCTAGATGAATCTTTTGGACAGATCTAGATGGAGTCTTGGATGTTTCCCTTGATGGTTTCCTTAGTTCTCTTTCCTAGGCTTCTTCATTTTTAATTTCTTCCTCTACTTCCTCTTCTTTGCAATTTTCTTCTTCTTGATAATTAACTTCTTATACCAGTTCATCCTGATGCCTTTCTTCATCAACTCTCACTTTTGCAATTTCAACAACTTTGTGCAAACTTTTATTATAACATTTGTAAGCTTTACTCCTCGTGGAATATCAAGGAAAAATAAATTCATCACACCTAGAATCAAACTTTCCCAAATATTCATTATCTCTTCTTATACAACACTTGCTTCCAAATACCTTGAAGTACTTCATTAATGTGGATCTTCTCTTCCATTTTTCCTATGGGGTTTTGTTGTTATTCACCTTAAGTTGTGCTCAATTCAAAACGTATATTGTCATATAAACTGCTTCTCTTTAAAAAGTATTAGAAAGTTTGGACTCATTCAACATGGATTTTTCCATTCCTTGAATTATTCTTTTTTTCCTTTCAAAAACTATTTTTTCTATGGAGTTCTTGTAGTTGAATACTATCTTCTTATTCCATGTTGTACACAAAGTTTTTCAAATTCATTTGAAGTGAATTCCCGTCCTCTATCGATTCTTAGGAATTTGGTTCCTAGCTCAATTTAATTCTCTACTAAGGCTTCAAATGCCTTAAAATTCACAAAATCTTCACATTATTCTTTTAAAAAACCCAAGTCATTTTAGAATAATCATTAGTTAATAGCATAAAAAAGATCCCACCTTATAAATTTTGTGTCCTTGTTGGCCCACATAAATTAGGGTGTATAAGTTCCAAAGGTCTTGATGTATATTACTCCTTTGATTTGAAGCTTCCCTTAGCTTTCTTTCCATATTGGTACTATTTGCAAATATTATTGGGGGGGTTTGCTAACTTTGGCATGTCCCTCACAACTTTCTTATTGTTGATCTTCACAATGTTGTCAAGATCTAGATGTCCCATCCTCCTATGCCACAACCAACTCCCATCTTCTTGCCTTTGATTTCATTAAGTATGCAGAGATTATTGGTTTGTCTATATGCATTGACTATCAATTTATCTTCCCTCTTGATTTTATATTGTTCCAAATGAAATGTGACAGTGCACCCTTGGTCACACATTTGACTCACATTGAGGAGATTATGCTTTAGCCCTTCAACATATAGTACATTTTTAGTTTTTATTTAAATACATTATACAAACTAAGAGTACCTTTACCTTTTATATTTTTTGTAGAATTATCCTCAAATTTTACTATCCTTTCATTCACTTTCTCATGGTGAGGAATTTGCTCTTGTCACCAGTCATATCCTGAGAAACCAATATCAATATATCGTTGGTCATTCTCATTTTTTAGTATGTAGGACAACTTGTACAAGCATGGATTTATCCTTCATCTCTTAATCTTGCTTCTTTCAAAATTTTATAGATTCCTTTTTGGCTTTTCATAAACATCTTCTTTCTCATTTTGTCTTTGAACTTCCACAAAATTACTAACAATAATGCACTATATGTCCAAATTTGTTGCACTTTGTAGCACATGATATTGTAATTCATTAAAGGTGCAAATGAATTAGAATTAATCTTGGAGAATCCAAAAGCATTCCTTGTATGAATTCTACAATGCACTACTTTATGGCCAAACTAATTACAAAAGAAGCAATAGCTAACAAGGAATAATGAAACCTAGACATGTATGAGACTGCCTTGGTGGGAATTATCTTTTGAATCTCTCATTGTTGTCTCTGTGAGAGATGATATTCTTTCATGGTGTATTACTTCCTTCCTTCTTGGTGTTACTATTGATAGAGTTTTTGAGTGCATCAACATAGCCCTTAAGTTTTCTTCATTAATCTTCTTTGGTAGTTTAGTAGCAATAGAACTTGTGTTTCCTTTGGTTGCCTTATGATTTTTCTCAAACTAAAACCAGTTTTGATGAAAGGTGACCTTTGGGAGTTGATAATTATGTCCTCTAGAATTTTAGTGCTCTTTTCAAACTTCATGCTTCAATTCAATTGAGAATCAAATTTTTCCAACTCCTTCCGCAAAGAAATAATCTTGAGATCTAATTTTTCACAATCCAATTCCTTTTCCTTTAGCTGATCTCTTATGACTTCTTCAATTCATTTTTCCTCCTCAATTTGAATATTTAGATTCATGATAATTCTTGTTTATTCTCCAAGATTTTTAAATAGTTTTGTCTTAGATTCATCATCATCTTGAATTTGTAGTTTTAGCTTTTTATTATTTCTCTTAAGCTTCTTGATTTCATCTAGGGCACAAATGAGTTCTTCCTCCATATCTACTATGGTATCATCTTCTCCTTCTAACTCCTCTTCTTTTTCTATCTTCACATCAATGTATCATCTCTTACTTCCATTTCCATGATTAGAATCTCTTCTCTACCACTGCTAGAGAAGCTTTCATCACTTTATTCAGATGAGCTATATTATCTTCTTAGATGTAGAGGCTCTTCTTATTCTTTCAAATGTTCTTCTTTTCATGCTTTCCTCCAGTGCACTTTTTCTTCTTATGTTGGTGTTTCCTTCCCTTTCCTTTTCTATAATTATCTTCATCTTCACTACTCTCACTCTCAACCTATGACACTTAGTAGAAAAATAATCTATATTACCATAACATTTAAGAATATACTTACCTTTGTACTTGTCAAATCTTTTCTTGAGCTTCCTCATGAAATGGGCTTCTTCTTCATCACTTGAAATTTCACTTGACTAGGGTTCATTGTTCTTCACATTCTTGGAGACTTTTAAGGTGGATTCACACTTTGACTTCTTCTCCTCACTCCTCATTTTGTATGTCATGTGGATCCCATGCAATTCATCCATCTTCAAGGTGCTAAATCTTTCATTTCTTTGATGGAAAAACTTTTGCATCACATCCCATGGTGAGAGATCTTAATAGCTTTTGCATGATTATTTCACCCCTAGTATTTTCTTTAAGAATATGGATGGTATTGGCAACTTTAGCCTTGAGAAGTAAATAGGAAAAAATATTTTCTTCATTCTTCATCTTCAAAATCTCAAATTGTCTCTTGTGGGTTTGGAGATTGGCCTTTTTAAAAATTTCATTACCTTCATACGTCATTTGAGTCTTGTTACATATGTTTTTTGTTGATGTGTAGTTTGCATAAATTTGAAATTTTTTTTATTCAGTTAAACCATTGAGAATTTCATTAATTGCTTTAGCATTTTTTTTTATTTCTATCTTGATCTGTTGGTAGAGGAGATGGTGCCACGTAGACATCCACAACCAGCCTCCATATGCCAAATTCATGAGCTATCAAGTAAGTGTGTATCCTTATCCTCCAAATGGCATAGTTAGTTTCATCGAGCTCAATTGAGCTTGATTTGAAGAGAAACCTTCTTTGCATAACATGTGTGTTCTTGAGATCTTTCAAGCAGTTAGGCTATTTTTTAAGGAACCAACTTTGATACCAATTAAAGAAACACGCATGCTTATACCAATAGGGGGTGAATTAGTATAGATCTATTTTTTACTTTTTCAAATTGAAAAACATAAGCATATATGTAGACGTATAAATCTGACCACTTTCCCAAGTGAATATTTAATATTCTCTTTAACCTCATTCCTCTATTTAATTAATTTCTCCGCATTCATCTATTTGATTAAATAAGTTACTCAATTTCTTTAATTAATTTCACCTAAGCCTTTTCTAACCTTTAATTAAATAAATCACTTTATTTAATTAATTCATTTTTCTCCCCTTTTAATTAAATTTACATTTAATTAAATAGATCCTTGCAAGTAAATAAATCTAATTTATTTATTTAAATCCATCCACTTGCATTTTCCTACATCTCCCACTTGCCTTCTAAACCCCCTTCTAGATTCTTCTAATCAATTCTAATCTAGCCTAATCCATCTCCTAAATATTATCACATCCCCAAGCAAAGGGAAGTCACTTCTCAAAACCTTCAAAGTCTTTGAAAACTATTAAAGGCTTTATGTCCTCAACAAGTTAACCCTCAAAGTCTTCCAAACCATTAAAGGCTCTTACATAACAATTAATGGTTAACTCAACCTTCTTGCATGATTAAAGACTTCCTCTCTAACTCAACCCTCGTCTAACCCAAGGGTCTCATCAAGCATTCATGGCTTTAACCTTGGTTATCCCTTTAACCCTTGCACAAGAGTTTATCCCTTGGGTAAAAGCTATATCCATTGGATAACCCTAACCTAGCCTTAACCCTTACCTCCTAAGGTAACCTTCATGTCTTATCAAGAATTTAATGCTTCTTTCATCTCCTCTCAAGCAGCCTCTTGTTGACAATTGTCACCATTTCATTGGTGAGAATTGTAAACATGGATTGATAACTTTCAATCCTAGCCCTTGTTAAGATTATCCAATCTTGACCATCCATTGCCCTATTTTTCCTATAAATAGAGCTCTCATTCTCTCATTTTCATATATCCAAGTTTCATGCATCTAACTTATAGTCATTTTTACTAAACATCTAGCCTCTCTTTGTTAAAATACATTAAACATTTAGAAGCATTTTTAATATCATAGCATATCCATGTTAGACTAGTATATCTTGTTAGGATAGGATTACTAATCTTTATCATAGCATCATATTCATACTAGTTTAAATCATTCTAGTTTCAATATTATACATGTTGTAGGAATGCATTCATACCTATAAGCAAACATCACTCGTTCTTGGAGTTGTCATTCCTAAGTCACTTTGCTCAGTGATTTGAGAGCAAAGACATTTACTTCAGGGATCCTGTGAGATAGAGAACAATGGGACACCCCTTGGGAAGTTGAGTTATTCAATATAGCTCCTATAACTTGCACCAAGAGTCTCATTTGTGTGTGGACACTTTGAAAGTACACTTTTATGTTTATGTCGCCCACATTTCCCGCACACATTTTTGGCGCCCACCATGGGGCACGTCCCAAAAAATAACATTTTTCATGCAGGTAGAAGACAACAATCATGCCAAAATACCAGAATAGCGCATCCAAAACTTTCTATAGTGCATATGTGCTAAACTTTAGCGCATCCATGACATTGTTTAGCGCTTATAAACCATTCTTTAGTGCATTCTATAACCTTTCTGGCGCATACCCTTTTTTTGCTTGTCAAATATTTAGGAGCATTGTTTTAGCACATTCAGGCCACATAATAGCGTGTAGGTGTTTGTTCTTAGCGCTTTTGAGCCATACTTTAGCGCATTTGTGCGATATTTTAGCGTGTAGATCTGTTAGAAGCAAAAATTCATAACAAAGTCAAAAATTAGGCTTGTGGAAGGACAATATATATGGTTCCAAATTTTAGACTTAGTCAAATTTCAAGGCGTTTCAGGATCAGGATTGTAAAATTTGTAACCAAGATTTGAAATTAGGCTTGTGGAAGCCCACCAAAGGTTTTAATTTTTCACTAACTTCTTTCCTTGGAGGTTTTAACAATTTTTTGTAGGTTGGAGGAGTTAGAATTAGGATTTGTGATTTATTTCTAGCTTTTTAAAGTTGGATAAAAGGAACTCATTTTTTATTTGGATTAAAAAGAACCTCATCTTTCTTTTGGGCTTAAAATCAACTACATTTTCCTTTGGGCTTAAAAATAATCTCATTGCAAGGTAAAAAGAACAACAAATCAAACACTTTGCTTTCTTGCAAGATTAGGCAAAAACACTTCATTTGGGTTTAAAAAGAACAACAAATTTTCTTTTCAGTTTGCAAAAGGTAAAAAGAATCACATTTTCCTTTGGTGCATAAAAAGAATTCATTTTCATTTTTCAAAGGATAAAAAGAACCTCACTTATTATTTTGTGCAAAGCAAAGGAGTTGTTCATTTCACGACTTTTCTTTTGTTGACCAACATCACGATTTATTTTGTTGACCAGGATTTCACTTTCTTAGATAGAAAATATTTTGCTACGAAGAGTTAAAAAGAACACCATGCTTGTTGGAGCAACGTCTCCAAATAGAAAGTTATAAAACCATTGCTTTGAAGGTTTAAAAATAACACTTGTTTGTTTTGTCTCAAAAGTGGAAGGTATATTCTCTCCCCTTAACTAGGTGACCAAAAAGCCAAACCACTCTTAAAGCTTTCTTTACTTCAAGCATTTTAAATCCTTTAGCAGGTCTGCCCTCTCGAGTTTCTCTTGGAGCACCATTAATGGCCGGTGAGAGGGGAACGACCTAAGTGGGAAACAACTTTATCACCAAGTGTTCCAACTCACTATAATCAAATGTGGAGGCTGACGAAAGTCCCCTTCAATGGTTTTGCTCAACAACTAGCCTTCCCCCAGTATCTTAAAGATACGTAAAGCCTTTGTTCTAAAGGTTGGGAAGCCTCTCGAGGGATTTTATCACTGAAGACCAAACAGAAGCCTGATTAAAAACCTTAGCATTAAAAACTTTGAACTGAGTCAGTCGCCAAACATTGGTAATATCATAGTGTAAGGGTGGGGAAGAATCCGCCCCCAAGATCACTCACCATATATCTCCCAAGATAACTACTCAATTGTGAAGCAATTCACTTTGGGTTAATTTCTGGCAAAAGGCAAAAAAAAGGGCGCCCCCTAGGGGGTGACAAGGTTGTTTGAGCTGATGGAGTATCGAGACTAGTGGGCTATGGTATTGTCAATGACCTTTGAATAAAGAGTCTATCTGATGTGTCTTTTGTTGTAAATCAAACCAATGATAACATCGGGGATTTGAACACATCCTCAAAAGAACATACACTCAATATTTAGCATTAGGATAACCATTGTCTTCATGTGTGCTATGTAATCTTGCCACAAATGTTAAATATCTTGCATTGTATCCAATAATCAAACTCAAAAGTCAATTCAAACAAGGAAAAATCATAAAGTAAAGAATATTTCCAAATCTAGCAAAGCATCTTTTGAGGTGGTTATCAAATTTTTAACTATCTTTAGGAAATACTTTCATCCAACAAGATTAGGGGAGTATCAAACCAAGTGATCAAGAGTTTATCATCCAACTATCTCAACGACAACAATACCTAGCTAGGTATTCAAGTTAGTCAAATCAAGTTTCCATATCAGGAGACTTTATTCATATCATTTGATGTGCTTTGTCATAGGGGCCTATCAAACAAAACCTCTATTCGATTTAATAAGCTTGAGTATCCAAAACGAAGTATCCATCAAGTCATAAAAGTTATTTTCCAACTTCACAACAAAAGCATCAAATGAAGAAATCGGGATAGCTAGCACATAAGAGCAACAACCTAGTGCATCTCAAACATTCAGTAGCGCTTTCATCACTTAACTTAGTGCACAATCAATATCATATTGTTGAAATTTCAAGTAGCGCTTCAATTGTATCACTTAACTTTGACACAAGCATCATCTCGACATCTCGACACATGACATCACATCAATCAAATTTTAGGTGTCAATAATACATTTCTAATATTATACTATTAATCAATCATGGGACCCTTGGGTTAGATGAGAACTAAGTTAGAGAGAAAGTCTCTAATCATGCAAGAAGGTTGAGTTAACCATTAATGGTTATGTAAGAGCCTTTAATGGTTTGGAAGACTTTGAGGGTTAACTTGTTGAGGACATAAAACCTTTAATGGTTTTCAAATACTTTGAAGGCTTTGAGAAGTGACTTCCCTTTGCTTAGGGATGTGAAAATATTTAGGAGATGGTTTAGGTTAAAATGGAAGTGATTAGAAGTATCTAGAAGGGGGTTAAAGAGGCAAGTGGGAGATGTAGGAAAATGCAAGTGGGTGAGGGAAAATAGAATTTAATTAAAATAAAATTAATTTATTTCAATTGTGGTTGAAACTTGCATTTGTAGGATTTTGTAAGTGGGGGGGTTTAATTAAATGTAAATTTAATTAAATGGGCTAGAAGGGGGATTTAATTAAATGTGAATTTAATTAAATGGCTTAGATAGAAGAAGGGTATATTAATTAAATCTTAATTTAATAAATAGGTGATTAGAAGAATGGGGATATTAATTAATAGGAATAATCAAGAATAATTAAATGAATAAAATTCACTTAATTCATTGTGCAACTTTTAGGTGTCTATAGGTTGATACCACATTCCAGGCATACATTCCAAAGTCAAACTTTTCATCCCCCAAATCCATTCTAGGTCCTTTCATTCCAAAGTAAAACTTTTCATCCTCCAAATCCATTTTAGGTCCTTTCATTCCAAAGTCAAACTGTTCATCCTCCAAATCTATCTTACAGGTTAACTAGTCTAATTGATATCACTTAACTACAAAACTGGTATCAATTGTCAGAGATCTTTTCTCACCCTACAGCGTACCTGTCAGTAGTAGTGAGAGACTCTGGGATAGTACTTCTGAAACTGATTCTAATAAATATGAATGGGGTAGCTATTCAAATATTATTGAGGATATCGAGGTAGGTACTATCCATCCATACACACCCCTTTCTCAGGAGGAACCAGGCGCAGAGTCTCGATCACTTGAATTCGGACCATGACATATCTACGAGGCTAAGGAGAATGAGCAACAACAATATGAACAAGTCTACATAGAAGATGATACCATCGAAGGACCTTGACAATATCATTAACCTAACCAACATCCCAAACAACTATAATGCTACCTCTATCATGACACTTACCGCAAACGATCTCAACCCACCAAATGACTCTCTACTGCTCGTATTTCCTGATTTGATAGACTGGGAAGAACTTGAACACCATGATATACCCATTTTCCTAGATGATGAATCCATTGTCCAGTATCTAGTTATAGTCAATTCGGAAATGTGCTCTACCAGCGAACAAAATAACGATATCTGCAATCAGGGGAGTGCCAAGTCTCTTAGTCACAAAAATGAAAGAAACAAAGGGTCTAAAATTGAAAACCAATCAATGACAGTATTAGATCACAAAAAAGTAAAAATAATGGACGCGTCTGCAAGTGAAAACCTTTTTGAGGCACCTAAGGATGGGAGACTTGACACTCTTCCTGAACACTACCAAGAGAGGTCACCCATATTGATTGATCCCACTCAATCAGTAAACACTGGTACTGAAACAACAGCCAAAGCCATACACCTAGCAGAATCACTGACAGAAGAAGAGCAACCAGATTTTATCAAATTCTTTAAAGAAAAGAAAATCAATTTTTCTTGGTCCTGTGCTGATATGTCGGGGATAGATCTAAACCTGATCATGCATCATTTATCCATCACTTTAGGAGCTAAGGCAATCAAACATAAATTAAGAAAGATGAATCTGCATGTGGCATTGTTGGTTAAAGCTGAATTAAAGAAGTTATTAGACGTCGGATTCATTCGACCTATAGACTATGCTGAATAGATTTCAAGCATTGTCCCAGTTTCAAAACCTGCTGGAAGCATCAGAATATGCACAGATTTTAGAGATGTCAACAAAGTGTGTCCAAAGGATCACTTTTTTTTGCCCAACATCGATATAATTGTGGATCTAACAGCGGGTCATGCAATGTTATCATTAATGGACGGTTTCTCTGGCTATAATCAAATCAAAATTGCCCCAGAGGATCAAGATAAAACTGCATTCACCTGTCCATGGGGAACATATTGTTGGAGCGTCATGTCTTTTAGCTTAAAGAATGTTGGGGAAACTTATCAAAGAGCCATGACGACAATCTTCCATGATATGATGCATACCTTCATGGAGGAATATGTGGATGATTTACTGGCTAAATCATTCACCCAAGCATAACATTTGGGCATATTAGATAAAATCTTTCAAACATTAGAACAGTTCAAGATCAGTCTAAACCTTAAGAAGTGTGTCTTTGGGGCCACATCAAGCAAACTATTAGGCTACATTGTGTCCACAAAGGGCATTGAAGTAGATCTAGCAAAGGTACAGGCCATCATGGAGATGCCACCTCCTAGGAACATTAGCCAACTTAGATCTCTACAAGGATGGTTGTAGTCTATCAGGTGATTCATAGCCCAACTAGCCAATAAAAGTATACCATTCAATCATCTGCTACATAAGACAATACCTTTCATATGGGAAGCCAAGTGTGTGGAATCATTCTACCAACTCAAGCAATATCTAATGAATCTGCCAGTTCTGGTACCACCAATAGAAGGGAAGCCGCTCATTCTCTACATATCAACAACTGAAGTATCATTGGGGGCATTGCTAGCACAAGAAGATCAAGAAGGCAAAGAATGAGTTATATATTACATCACCAAAACATTATATGGGTATGAACTAAACAATACATTCATTGAGAAGGCTCTCTTAGCTATGGTATTCGCCTCTCAAAAGTTTTGTCACTACATGTTAGCCCATACAATCAAGCTAGTAGCAAAAATTGATCCTCTCATGTATTTACTCAGCAAAGCAGCTCTTACAGGCCGACTGGCTAAATGGGTCATGATTCTTAGTGAGTTTGATATCCAGTACATAGAGCGTCGGGCTATCAAAGGACAAGTATTTGCAGATCAATTAGCTGAAGCACCACTACTAGATAAACAACCAATGCAGGTGGAATTTCCAGACATGAATGTCCTTACTGTCACACTCAAGCAATGGACCCTCTACTTTGATGGATCCTATACCCAACATGGATCAGGTGCCGACATCTTGTTCATCACTCCAAAAGGGCACACAATTCCACGATCTTATAGACTAATGTTTCCATGCACCAACAACATCGTTGAATATGAATCCCTGGTCACATGAATCAAAATGGCTGTGGAATGAAGAATCACAAAATTGAGAGTCTATGGGGATTCTCAATTAGTCATCAATCAAATCAACAATGAATATCAGACAAAGGATGATAAACTAATGCCCTATAAGAGGAGGGTGGATGATTTCAAACAGTACTTTGTACACATCACCTTCGAGCAAATACCAAGGTTGGACAACCGAGCAGCCGATGCAATGGCCACTATCACTTCACTGCTGCAAATTCCAAAGAAAAAGAGTCATTATGAGTTCTTGGTAGAGCAATTGTTTTCCCTAGCCTATGACAATTATGCATCCCAAGTCATCTATGCCTAACTAGCTCAGACTCCCCTTTATATGGGACAATCTATGAATATCTTAAGAACAATACCCTTCCACTCGATCTATCCCATAACCAAAAGTGCAACTTCATCTGTTAAGCCGCTCGTTATACCTTAACTGATGACACCCTTTACCATCGAGGTCTAGATGGTACTCTTCTTTGTTGCCTTGATTGTAATGAATCTGACTCTGCCTTACATGAGCTTCATGAGGGTATCTGTGGTACACATTCAAGTGGTCCTACTCTGCCAAGAAACTTCTGAGAATGGGATATTACTGGCCGACAATGGAAAAAGAGTCTTATCAATTTGCAAAGAAATGTCCTAAGTGTCGAATTCATGGCAATCTTATCCATGCACCAACACAAGAGCTGCAACCATTTACAACATCTTGGCCTTTCTGTTAGTGGGGACTTGATTTAGTAGGGAAAATCCATCCTTCCTCTTCAAATGGACACAAGTTCATTATCACTGCAATAGGGTATTTCGTAAAGTGGATTGAAGCAGTCCCAATGACCACAATAACTGGAAAACAGATCGCCTCATTTATTCTCAATTATCTCATTTGCAAATTTGGCATTCCCAGTTCCATCATCACAGACAATGGGCATCCTTTCAAAAACCAAGACGTACAAGAGTTATGTGAAAGATTCAAAATCCTACATCACTTCTCTACACCTTACTACCCACAGGGGAATGGTTAAGAAGAAGCATCAAATAAAACAATTCTAAAAATCCTCAAGAAAAAAGTAAATGATGCGGGTAAGGATTGGCATGTACAACTCAATCCGACACTTTGGGCATACAGGACTAGCATTCAGACACCTATAGGGGCTACGCCATATTCATTGGTGTATGGATCATAAGCAATTCTGCCTCTTGAGGTAGAAATACCCTCTCTCAGAGTATCTTTGAAAGGCCTCATACCAAATGAGGAATATCGAGTAAACAAATTGCATGAACTAGAGCTTTTGGATGAAAAATGACAAAATGCCTATGACCATCTCAAGGCATACCAGTAGTGGATGTGTAGAAGCTACAACCACAGAGTCATCCCTAAGGCTTTCAAAGTCGATGATCTTGTACTAAAGGAAAATCCTAGAAATCAACAGGATCGAAAAAAGAAGGGGAAGTTTGAACCTAACTGATTGTGTCCTTTTGTCATCCTATTAGCCTACGGATCAGGCACCTATTAGTTAACAACCTTCGAAGGGAACATGCTCGACAAACCAACCAACAACATCCATCTGAATAAATTCTACACTTGAGTCGTCCAATGCACGGAAAAGGCCAAAATCAGAAAAATGCAAATAAAATAAAATAAAATGCAAAAAAATAAAAATAAAAATAAAATAAAAAACAAAACAAAAAAGTGCACTAAAACCAAGTAGTGAAAACCTGGCAACATGTGCTATTTGTGAGAGACTAGCTCCTCTATCTATCAATACTCATATCTTTTACATCCATCGAAGTATCAGCTAATGGCCATTGCCCAACACTTATTCACGTAGCATTATCTCGAACATACTTAGCGTAGTCACTGTCCTTGATTATCTAGAAAATTGTATCCATATCATACCCCACCATGGCTTGGTGATCAACATATATATCCACATCGATAGATATCTGTAACTAAGGGGCAACATTCCTCTCACTTTTAGCATTTCAAACAACAAACAACAAGGATCACGACATGCTAAGGAAACAATGTCAACAATTGCTCATCAGGCTAGAAAACAAGACCATTATCCAACTACAACTTTAAACACACACATGATGGATGATTTTCTGAATTATTATTTGTTTACATCTAGCATGCAATTTTGACTATTTTGTATTTTTGAATCATTAGATCTCGTGAGCTACTCGAGGATGCATCGGGCTAGAGAAAGCAACGAAGATATTTGATATTTTTTTAGTTTCCTGTCTATGAGGCAATTGTTTGTACAATGCAAATATTGTCTTGAGACATGATTGGAAACATATCGTTGAAGACATTGTTCCACTTTGCGCATACAAATGGTTAAATCTTGTCTGTTTTACGCAAGCAACACCCAGGTCATCTTGGTTCAATTATACCTCGATGCTTGTGTTGTCTTGCAATATCAAAATCCATGTAAGTTTCACTCAGGTCATTATCGTTCAATTATACCATTATGCTTGTATAAACTTTCAACATATCAAAATCTCAATGATGGCAAACAAAAACAGAGCACAAACAAGTGACTAACAGGAATGACAACGCCAGAATTAGAGTGATCATTAGTTGCATATCATTCTTAGGCTTGCATTAGCTGCATATCATTTTTAAGCTTGCATTAAGCTGCATATCATTTAAAAAAATCTTGCATTAGTATTGCATCATTATCATACATCTCATTTTCAAGATACATCTCACATCATCATCATTATCATACATCTCATTCTCAAGATACATCTCACATCATCATTATCATACATCTCATTTTCAAGATACATCTCATAAATCACAGTAATCATACATCATCACATTCTCATCATAAATCATACATCATCGTCATTGAATCATCATATCACTGTATCTCATCAATCATCATCAATAACACATGTGGATCAGAGCAAATCAATGCCATATATATTATATATCTAAAAAATGGTCGAAATGTACAAGGGATGTCATGTCTACCAAAATACAAAAAAATGATCAAAATACAATAGAGACAAGTCTCTCAGGTATGACTATCTCCTGAGGCTGATGGTCTCGCAACAAATGTCCCAGCCCCTAGATCTCCACCAAGTGGATCACGTCGGGCAAGCCCCATAACACCTCTTCTCTCTATCCCCATATGACTACTAGCAGATCGACTGGTTGCATAGCTAGGAGCTCTGTGATCTCTAAGGACCACCTCCTCATATAAACGCCTATAGTACTTGACCTCCTTGGTCGTGTATCGTATCACCCTCAGTGTGTCTCGCATTGGGGCACCACCTATTGCTCTCTCCAATATCTCAGCAAGATCCTCTACCCGACCTCGACGCTCTCTCCCCATATCCTGCTCTACCATGTAGCTCATGCACTATGACCTGTAGGGCTTTAATTTGTGAATCCTGTCGATGGGTGGGTACCCTAATCTGAATGGGTACCTATATCCTGGTCCCACCCATACATGTCCCTATCTAAGGTGTCGATGGAGGTAAAACATCATATCTCCTCCTCTGGAGCAAGTTGCCTAACATCCTTTATACCACCCACCGCCGCTAGTACTGCACCTACCCTACCAACCCCACCAGCACCAAGAATGAGCCCTCCTCCTCCTCTCCCTCCATCTCCCCCTCATCCTCTATCTAATCCATCACCTCCTCTATCTCCTCCTCTCCCTCCATCTCCTCCTCTCCCTCCATCTCCCCCTCATCCTCTATCTAATCCATCACCTCCTCTATCTCCTCCTCTCCCTCTATCTCCTCCTCTATCTCCTCCTCTCCCTTTATCTCCTCCTCTACCTCCTCCCCTCCCACCTCCTCCACCACCTCCTCCATCATCTCCTCCATCATCTCCACCTCCATCTCCTACCTCCTCTCCCTCCTCATCTCTCTGTCTGACTCCCCCTTGCCTCTCTGGCTGCTCATCCTCATCATCATCATCAAAAGCGGGTAGCATCTCTATCAAATCAGATATCTATGCTACTGCATGTGCCACGAATTACACTGCGAACTCCTTTGTCATCCCAACATCAACAACCCCAGCTCCATAATCCCAGATCTGGCCTGCTAGTGTCACATACTCCTCTACCATCGCTACACTATCTACAGTGGGTCCCCACTCAGGCACATCCTGTCTCCGACAAGCATACAAACACGCTCCTTATGGCATCCCCTGCTGTCTCCCATACTGTCGCTGAACACGACTATGCAAAAATCACTCGATGATAAAGGGTGTCCGCCCAATTAGATATCTCAACATATAAACATAGGGCATCTCTAGCCCATCCTCAGCCCACACCTCACAATCCATATATGGTCTCCAAATGACTGTATTAATGTCATCCAATACCCTCTGCCAATGCTTTAGTTTTCCCAGCTTCCACTGGACAACTATACCTATATAACCATAAGCATACGCTTGCCCAATTGGCCTATCCCTGTCTGCAAGTGGCCTCACTGCAAGAATGTGTTCCCATGCCCACACCTGTAGTAATGTCACCTCAACTAATAAACTGTTGTATCCTAGATACACCACCTGGTGAAGCTCTTTGTAAAGGTGGGCTAACATACAGGACCCCCATGCGAACCTGCATCCCTGCATGACCATATCCTCCAACACCAATCCCCATCCAACAGCTAGTCCCTTCAACCTAAGGTCGGGACACATAAATCCACCAATGAAACCTGATAGTACCAAGGGCAGTGAAGCATAATCAAAATCCACAAACTCCTGCCAGGGGATCTCATATCCACTGATCTGATCATCCTGGAAGATGCGATGGAGAGCCTCTGTCCCACCCTCCTCAGTCTTCTCGTATGGAAACAAGGCCCCAACGATAGAAATCCATAGAATGTGATAACAATCCTCTAGTGTGACTGTTATCTAGCCCATAGCCAAGTGGAAGGTGTTTGTGTCACTGTGCCTCCTCTCTGCCAAAGTTGTCAACAAACCCCGATTAATGATATACCGAGGCATGTCTAGTAAGGATGATAAACCGCATCTCTCAATCACATCTCTATTAGCCTGTGATAAATACAGAATCAATGACCATGGTCTCAAAAATTGCTCTTGCGATTGAAGTACGCCAAGTTGTGCCTGCAAAACAACAAATGTCCATCATCAGCTCTCACATCTATCTGATATATCCAATCAAAACAAAATCAACTTGAAACAACAAAGCAGCAAATCAAGATCCATAACGCGAGCATCACATCAAAACCCATATCGAGAATCTAACCCATATCAAAAATCTAGATCCACAACGCAAGCAATAGAAGATCCATAATGCAATCAACTCAAGATCCATAATGCAAGCATCTCAAGATCCATAACGCAAGTAATTCAAGACCCATAACGAAGCATCAAACAAGAACCATATCAAAAATCAAAAGAACCTTATCAAAAATTAGAACTATATTGAAAAATCAAAATTCATATCGCAACATCAAAGAACCATATCGAAAATCAGGACCCATATCGAAAATCAAGAACCATATCGCAAATCAAAAGAACAATATCTCAAATCAAGAATCATATCGAAAATCAAGAATCAAAACTCATATTGGACATCAAATTCATATCGCAAGGCAAAAATAAAGATCCACATCAAAATCAAAATCAGGATCCTCATCAAAATAATCAATCAGCTTGGCACTCCATATCGAAAGCACTTTCAAAGACTCCAAAATCATCATATCAAAAATAGGACATCATTACAGCGGGCAAAACATTGGCTCAAGACCCATCTCAAAACACTCAGCAGGAACCTATCAACCCCTAAGCCATCTACCTAATCTATTTAACCTGCAACACATTCTTCCAAGCCTTTTTCACCCATTTTGGACCCTACGCGCTAAACCAGGGCTCCTACACGCTAAGCTGCTACTTGTGCACTATCCTTTTCCTCCAACACGCTAGAAATGTTACCCTACACGCTAAATCCCCCGACACGCTAGCTGGTTCCGCCACTGCAATACCCTGCTAATAGTATGCCCTAATCTACCTGATGCGCTACTCTCTCTACCCCATGCGCTAACTTGTCAACCCTATGCGCTAAAATGAGCTACGCACTAACCTAACCTACTGACGCACTGCAGAAAGCTACTTGGATGCTAACCTACCTAGGTTTACCCTACACGCTATCTTGTCTATCATATGTATTATGCAAAAACCCCTACGTGCTAAAACGACAAATTTTAAACCAAAAAAATAAAGAACGTGATCAAAACAGGCAAAATCAATGAAAAACGTGGCAAGTTTTGGATCACTTACAGGTGGGCCATAAGCGGCGGGCCTCCGGTATCAACGAACGCATTCAAATTGGTGTGAAGTATATGGAACCGACATCTTCATCAGAGCTCAAGTGCCACAATCACAAGGAGGAAAATGTGCAAATGATAAGAATCAAATCACTTTTTACCTTTTTATAGGGTAAAAGTCAACAAGGTTAATAAGTGGGGCATGACTTTTCCTCACTTTTTCATTTTTTAACCTTATCAACATCATTTTTGGGAGATGAATCAATCAATATGCATTCAACATAGTCAAAATTTTCAAAATGCAATTAATTTAAAAATGCTCATCAAATCAACAAATTTTTCAAATCCTTGATTCATCTCCCGAGGGAGCATCATCAATATCATTTATCATATCTGGGGCATCATATCGACATCTTGACATGTGACATCATATCAATCAAATTTTGACAGCATAACTGACAATTTCTCTTTGAATCAACATGTGCACACACGTCACTTCAAAGAGGGGCAAAATGTAGACGTATAAATCTAACCACTTTCCTAAGTGAATATTTAATATTCATTTTAACCTCATTCCCCTATTTAATTAATTTCTCTGCATTCATCTATTTGATTAAATAAGTTACTCAATTTATTTAATTAAGTTCACCTAAGCCTTTTCTAACCTTTAATTAAATAAATCACTTTATTTAATTAATTCTCCTTTCTCCCCTTTTAATTAAATTTACATTTAATTAAATTGATCCTTGCAAGTAAATAAATCTAATTTATTTATTTAAATCCATCCACTTGCATTTTCCTACATCTCCCACTTGCCTCCTAAACCCCCTTCTAGATTCTTCTAATCAATTCTAATTTAGCCTAATTCATCTCCTAAATATTATCGCATCCCTAAGCAAAGGGAAGTCACTTCTCAAAGCCTTCAAAGTCTTTGAAAACCATTAAAGGCTTTATTTCCTCAACAAGTTAACCCTCAAAGTCTTCCAAACCATTAAAGGCTCTTACATAACCATCAATGGTTAACTCAACCTTCTTGCATGATTAGAGACTTTCTCTCTAACTCAACCCTCATCTAACCCAAAGGTCTTATCAAGCATTCATGGCTTTAACCTTGGTTATCCTATTAACCCTTGCACAAGAGTTTATCCCTTGGGTAAAATCTTTATCCAATGGATAACCCTAACCTAACCTTAACCCTTACCTCCTAAGGTAACCTTCATGTCTTATCAAGCATTTAATGCTTCTTTCATCTCCTCTCAAGTAGTCTCTTGTTGACAATTGTCACCATTTCATTGGTGAGAATTGTAAACATGGATTGATAACTTTCAATCTTGGTCCTTGTTAAGATTATCCAATCTTGAACCATCCATTGCCCTATTTTCCCTATAAATAGAGCTCTCATTCTCTCATTTTCATATATCCAAGTTTCATGCATCTAGCTTATAGTCATTTTTACTAAGCATCTAGCCTCTCTTTGTTAAAACATATTAAACATTTAGAAGCATTTTTAATATCATAGCATATTCATGTTAGACTAGTATGTCTTGTTAGGATAGGATTACTAATCTTTATCATAACATCATATTTATACTAGTTTAAATCATTCTAGTTTCAATATTATACATGTTGTAGGAATGCATTCATACTTATAATCAAACATGACTCGTTCTTGGAGTTGTCATTCCTAAGTCACTTTGCTCAATGATATGAGAGCAAATACATTGACTTCAAGGATCCTGTGAGATAGAGAACAATGGGACACCCCTTGGGAAGTTGAGCTATTCAATATAGCTCCTATAACTTGCACCAAGAGTCTCATTAGTTTGTGGACACTTTGAAACTAGACTTTCACATTTATGTCACCCTCATTTCCCACACACAATATCAATTACACAATATTAATAACATAGGATACAACAATTATGCAACACAAAAATCCACACACATAAGAGACACAAGATTTTATATGAAAACTCATATGGGAGAAAACCACAACAAAATATTGCTTATATAAAATCTGCTTACAAATCTCATAGGCACCAACCCATAGGAGACACCAATCTCCACTACTAAGCACCTACTTAGCTAGATAAATAAATCTCATTTAATGAGAGGCCCCAACCTCTCAATCTCCTCATTTAGGAGGTACTAATCTTTGAATTATGTTTATCTTCTTGAGTATTTCTATTTTAATTTTCTTCACAAATACACCTTAATACTATTATAAATTGTAGCATCCTAAATTATACTCGCCTACAATTTTGTCCTCACTTAGGCCTCACTTTAGCGTTATGTCTTCCAAGCCCTGATTGCAATACTGATTCTACTCACACCACCCATCTACTTCACAATTTCATCAATTTTCTAGCTTAGCCCTCAATTTGGAGCCCTGATTTCTAAGACCAGGGTGTACCAAGACATGGTCCTAAATTAGGACTAGGGCGTATATGCCCTAGGCCTCCTAAATAGGCCCCAAATTGGCCTCCTATAACGATCATCTTTGGTAAGCAGGAAAACTCGCCCCATGTTGGCTTGTTATGAAAATTCAATTTGATTTTTGACAAGCAAGTATAAAAGGAGGTCTAACCCTCTTATTTTAAATCCTAACCTCATTCAAGATCTTAATTACACTTTATCAAATTAAAGTGAGCAATCAATCATTGTTTCATCAAGCATTGAAGATAACATTCATGATCTATGTTTTATGGAGACAACATACTTGAAACCCTAATTACTTTCTGGAGACAAATAAAACTTCTTTGAGGTATATCATTAGTGTTTCAAGCATTTTCAACATTTCCCTCAAAAGGAAAGCATTCTACTACAATCTTTCATTTACATTTATCAATTCAATTTCATGGTTAATTCCCAAACCAGGGTTTGACTTAGGTCAAACCCCATTCCCAACAATTTTCCCTTTCTCTTTGTGTGCAAGAACTCATACAAAGCTGTAATTTGGAGGATCAACAAAATTCATAAACACGAATAGGTGCAGCTTTTGACGAGGATAAATTCAAAGGACCATGGCTAATTGATATTACTCGGTCTTGTAAAATTAGCCTAAACTTCTAGGAACATATTTAAAACATATTATTTTACTCTGATTTGGGTTGGTGGATCCATACAACATCTGTAGCTTACTATTTCTGTCAAATTGCTTCAACTATCACCTATTTTGCCCTAATCTTCAACAATTCAATTCAATTCAATTTAAGGAGGAGAAAGCCCTATCAAAAGGAGCTTAGAATCTAATCAAAAGCTTGGTCTTTCAAGGCTAGATATATTCAATTCCTCTCCTCTCTAATGTGATGGTTAACTAGGTAACTTAGTGGTTTTATTGTCTTAATTTAACCCTAACCCTAATCTTTCACCATTACATTTTGGTGAACATGGCATCTTGCACCTTAATTTCAGATTTATGATCTCAGATCTTATTTGCATGCATTTTCAAATTCAAATTTACACTCATAAGCTTTATTTTCAATTAAATTATATTAATTTAGAGGTTAAATTCACAAAAACCCCAATTTATAATTCTAAAATTAACTTGTGGGTTGCATAATTTTTCAATTTTATTTTTTGATCTAATCTTTATGACATGTTATGCTATGATTTAGAGGCATCTATTGTTTAAAATCACAATTCGAATTTCTTAATTAATTAGTTAATCAATCATTTTTATTAAAAAAATACATTGTTTAATCACAATTTTTAATTTTTGCATTCAACATTCCCTCCTTTGTGCATGAGTTTTATCACCATTAGTCCTACCTACAATATTACCATGATAAGAAGTTATAGAATTAGGGCTTCCCAAGGTTTAAACACTAAGGTTATGGATCCTCATTTGATTAACTTATTTCATGAGAATGTTGGCATTTCCCCCAACCCAACACATGACATTATTTATCTCCATTCCCCTCATAATTCTCATAATATGGATGAATCACTAGCTAGGGTTAATATTGACCAATTGGAGAAGATTTATGACAATGAATTTGAAAATCTTTAACAATGGATGACTCAACAATATCCAGAAAGTGATGCAATCTCATTGATTGAAGAATTAAAAAGAATGGTGCAAAGTGATAAAATTGGTGTTGATTTGTTTCATGGAATTTCTCATATTGTTGACACTAATATCATGTCAATAAAAGTTGTGTCAAAGTCCTTGGTTACTCTCAACCCACTAGTCAAGTTAATCATTTCATTCCTATGTCTACATCTTTGCCTAGTTTGCCTACATTTACATCTTCTATCATGACTACTTCCACACAAAATGTTAATCATACACATGTTAGTCATGGGGACAATCTCATTAATCTATATTCTTACATACCTCTGTCCATGAGTCTTCCATTCATATCCAAATCATCTCATATACCCACATATCATAATGTTCCACCCCGCTATTCTCAACTTCCACCTACATACAACAATGTCACTCCTCCATCACAATCCAATATGTCCAATTTGAATCCATCCATAAAAGCAACCATTAATAATCGTGCCCAAACTATTACATCTTTACAACACCAATTGGCTTCCATAGCTCAATATAGTTTTAATGTTCCCACATTTGATGTAGCAAGCCCATTATCCGATGACATTGTCCATGTTGTCCCTCCTAAATATATGGAAGTTCCTCAATTGGAGTTTTACAATAGAAAAGATGATGCCTTGACTCATGTGAAAACATTTCAAAGTTTGTGTAGTGATTTTGCTCATGACCAAATATTTATGGTTGTTTTTAACTATAACCTTTAGGGATAAATATTTATTCTATTACATCATTTCAACAATTGGATAATTATTTCATTCAAAAATTTCACAATAATATTGGTCCTAAGATTACTTTGATTGATTTTGTTTCTGTAAGCAAGGAGTTAAAGAAAAAGTGATTGATTTTATTGGTACATATAAATATTTGTATTCTCAAATTGCTTATCCTATTCTTGATCATGATGTTCAAAGAATTTTTATTTCTAATTTACAAAAAGACATTAGGGATAAGCTTCTATTTTATGAGTTTACTTCCTTTACGCAATTGTGTGCAGTTCTTCATAACTATCAGCTTCAAGTGAGTCAATTTGAATCATCTCCTTCAATTGCTTCGGTTGATAAGAATGAAGGTTCTCAACAATATTTTACAAAGTATAAACCTAACAAAGGATACACCAAGATAAACAACAACATCAATACTTAAGTGGCAGCCACGACATCAGGTGTGATCCCTTTCTCCAAATACTTTAGAAATGAATTTACTCCTCTTTCTGAATCTTTGCATAGTATAATGTCGAGGTTGATATTTTTAATATGTTTGAATTTCCTCCCATCAAACCAATTGATACCTCCAAATATTTGTCATCTTATCATGATACCAAATCATTTTGTCAATATCACTATCAACCTGGTCATGATACTGAGAAGTGTTGTACTTTAAGAAGTAAAATTCAAGACTTCATTGATATTAATACCATATATGTAGCTGGTGTGAATGACAAAGGAAACAAAATCCATATCTCTTTCTAATAAAAATCTCCAAATCTTCACCAATCCTTTGCCTTCCTAGTGTACTAATGTTATTGAGTCTGAGTCTCTTGCCTTTTCTTTTGATGACCTTGGTATTGAGTCTAATAATGTTGTGAATCTTGTTGACAAACCTACACCTCTTAAAGACCTATGCATTACTTTTGATCCTAGTGAGACTATTATTGCACCTAATAGCCCATTATATATCATTGTGAAGATTAAAGACAAACTCTCATGAGGGGTGCTCATTGATCCAATGCATATGGTGAATGTAATCACCGAAGAATATCTTTACATTTTACAATTGCATCAAGTGACATATGATAAATTTGATGTTATGGTCAAGGTGTATGATGGTTTCTCTTTCCCTAATCATGGTTCTATTACTCTCCTCATTGAGGTTGGTAATAAGTGCTTAGATGTGACTTTTGTTATCATTTCTACATTAGATCAATTTCAAGTGAAGTTGGGACATCCTTGGCTCTCTTCCATGAAAGCTATCCCTTCTACCATTCATAAATGTTTAAAATTCCCTCATAATGGTACTATCATAGCAATTAATCATAGCTTTTACCAACCCACGACAAAGTGTGGAAATTTCTCCCTTGATTACTTTTAGCCTAAACAACTTGAGCCTCTTAAGCCTTGAAATGATGCCCTCTTTCTATCTTATCAAAAGTGGAAAAATAAGATGATCATATCTTTGAGTAAGCCTAGAGAGCCTAGACCTATTCCTCCTCTTCATGATGGATTTGGTATTATTCCCACACCTCTTATTCCTCCTATATATGTCATAGTCCTGCCTCCTATTTCTTACAAAGGAAATCTCTTGGCATCGTTTATGTCTCAAATTAATGTGGTTTCTTTCATTTATCCTCCTTCAAAGGAAGAAAAGAAGCCTATGTCCATTGATCCTCAAAATTCACAACCCTTGGCTAAAACTAAAAGGAATCATTACGAAGACACCATGTTAAGGCTTGTGAATTGGCTTCCCAAACCATTTCCTCCCCAAAGACACCAAATGTTGACTTGATCCCATTTTTTCATCCTTCACCTAACCTTAAGGAGAAAGTTCAACCTAAATCACCGAGATAAAAAATGCTTAAGAAAAATGATGGTTCATGCTCTTTTCGTGTTAGAGATCCTATTTTTATTAATCTAAATGATAATATGGATGATGATGTTGTTCATGCTAACAATGTTGATTCTAATAATTTTGATGATATGTATGAGCTTGTTGATGTTAATCATGGTTCATCTTCACATTTTTCAAGAGCATTAGCCCTAGCTCCTAGTGACAAAGAAAGTGACTCATCATTAGAGCATGGTCCTTGTTCGGAACTTGTAGT
The DNA here is from genome assembly GCF_030272615.1 of Cryptomeria japonica. Lineage (NCBI taxonomy): Eukaryota > Viridiplantae > Streptophyta > Pinopsida > Cupressales > Cupressaceae > Cryptomeria > Cryptomeria japonica. The sequence continues at coordinate 233,435,989 of NC_081407.1, forward strand.
AGCTCCATATACTGTGTGCGAAGTAGCTCATCTTGCATCTTTTCCACCTTCCCTAAATGATATTCGACAAGATTGAGAGGTAAATGATTTACTTAGTTAGCTTCATTCATGTTGTAGATCCACTCTTGTGTGTTTGTGTGTTCATAATGTGCTTCCTCAATGATGTGTTTTTGTGTTATAGGTTAGGGTCTCTTTGTATGACCCTTGTTACTCCATTGGTCTAAGGTAATAAAGAGGTTGAATCTATTGTGATGTTCTTTTATTTATATCTCAATTCTTCTATATGTTGTCTACTTAGGGACGATGCAAAGCATTGAGATCTCTTTTGGTCTCTTACATGTTGACTCAAAAGGAACATGTGTTATTCTTCCATTGTGCTTTTAGTTCTACTACATTTGGGGGATAAGGTCAATTCAATACAAATATTCATGATATACATTATTTATCATAAGAGCATACTGACCTCAGAGATAGTGGATCCCTTATGTTCTTTTATGTTTTAAGACTATTATCCTTTGAATTCTCCTTTCTTGGGGGCACCTCATTATGGTAACATGCTTGTCTTTTGGATGCATGATAATTTAAAGAAATTGCTCTCGATAAGGCATATGCAATCGCTTTAATATGGGGGCATACACTCCACTCAATGTTACACTTTATGCCTTTTTCTTTGTAATTTGGTATTTTTCTTGTTCATGACTCATTGTAAGGAAACCTTACTAAGCTAGTAGCAGAGATTACTTTAGTGGCAAATATTCGGCAATGGCAAATTTTTCACATCGACGACCTAGGAAATGATGAATATTTTGTACTGACTGGGGGTGGCCATGTCGCCAGAACATTATCAATTTCTGTCAAAGTCACGGCCCAATTGCCATATGTTTTATGCAATTAAATGTTTCTATGCGATGATTTCGCCAATACGATATATGGTGGACACACGGTAAATTTAATTTTTTTGCCTACACTCTCTGAGGTTACCTTAATAGACGACCATAATTCCCCTATAGGCACGTGAAGATTTGTTAGCCAGGAGGACCCAATTCGCCCGACATTTTGCTGATGCGTGTCTCTAGTCACCCCAACTTTCGCCAACTATATTGTATTTACCAATTATTTGGATGACCTATAATCGCCTCGAAAATTATATGTCGTATTTGGACGACCTATAATCACCTCAAAAATTACATGTCGTGTTATAGTTACACGAGATTCGCCAAATATTTGTATACCATATAAAATTCCCATGGAATTAGCCATATAAGGATTGGTATAAATACATGCAAAGATCAGATCTATCTCAACACAATCTGGTGGGTTCTAGGCTCTGAATTCTGATCAATAGCAAAGTTTCAGACCAAGGAAAATCATTGTTGTTGACTGCATTGGCAACTGCTAGTGACCTAAAGGTGAGCGATCATATTTTTGAAGTGTTATAATATTATTCTAAATTTATCTATATTTGTTTGCATTGTTGAGTTCATTTTTATTCAGTGGCGATCCATTCAGACCCTAGACATCTAGATTGTAGGTCATAGGGCCAATGAAACATATATTATACATTATAGTCTATTATGTCTTCTTCAACAAATTGATATTTTTTTTGCAGCCTTTATTTTGTTGGAGATGTCGAACAGGAAGAGGGGTAGGAAACCTGAATGTGGGGAAGGCCATGAGAGGCCAAGAAAAAGTAGAGCGTTGTCTTCATACTTTGGCATTGGAAAAGATTGTGGTGAAAATCAGGAAGGTACATCATCACAAGTACAAGTACAAAAATTTTCCACCTACACCGCATGTTGAAGACGATGATGAACCTAATATCTTAGATCAGGATGATCTTGAAGAAGATTATCTGGTAGATGCCCAAGTTAGCCGGAATGATATAATCGACTTGGGTGATAATGCCATTGATGATAATGCATGGAAGGGGAAAATAAAAGCCATATCAAAGAAAGGCGAACCACAATCAAAAAAGGATTGGGAGTGGGATATGTTAGTGAGGAATTTTCAAATTAATTAGGCATCAAAGTATCCATTCATTAAACCAGTGGAGAATCCAATTGAAGGCGAGCCTCCAATAGAATGCAGGTGTAAGATTTGCACTTGGAAACATAACAAAGAAATTAGGTTGCAGCTAAAATTTGACACCATAGAAAAGATTATGAAAAAAAATGATATACGGGGTTGAAAAATCAGTGATAAGATGGAAAACAAAGGAGGAATGTAAGCATGTGAGGAATACCGAAGAGTATTATTTTCATGAGAAAATACAGACAAAGCCTGCTAAAGTTAAAGGTTCTATTGAAGCTAGTTTTGGAAAAGCAATGCAAATAGAACAACTGGGAAAAGTTGTTCAGTTAAGTGTTGTTTTTTATATTTTGAGCAGAGGGCGTACTATGACAGATTTCCCGTCAATTATTGGTTTCTTACACTTTTTGAAAGTTCCTAACTATCCTAATAGACACTAGTCAGTAAACAGTGGATGGGAATGGGCAAGTTGTCTTGCTGAGGTTGAAAAAGAAGATGTAAAGGAAAAAATAAGAGAGTCAAACTTTATTGCATTTTCTTTAGACGAAGTTACGACAGTAGACAATACTTCATGGGTATGCATGCATGTTTATACTATAGAGAATCATACCCGCTAACCTCATCTACTATCTGTTGCTAAAATGAAGGAGAGTGCGACAATGGAAAATTTATTTCAACTAGTAAAGAGAAGTTTAATTGAATATGGAGGTATGGATGACATGACGGTAGCCAAAAAATTGGTTTGTGTTGGAGCAGATGGAGCTTTAGTAATGCAAGGTCACAGGAACGATCTTTGTACAAAGATTGAAACTTCATTTGCACCATACATTACTGCAATTCAATGCATGGCTCACAGAATGAATCTAGCTTTTGGAATTGTGAGCAAGTTTGCTTTGGTTAAAAAAATTGAAATTTTAATTAGAGAGCTCTACTCACACTCCTGTCGAAGTCCCAAGTGATTTATGGAATTTCAACACTTTGTTGATGGAATAACTGATGGGAACAAGCTTCTCAAGGATAATGATACCAGATGGATCTCTTTGGATGGTCCAACGCATCGAGTGTTTTCAGAATATCCATCCTTGATTGGACTATTTCACACAACTCGCAACGAATCGGATCAACCAAAATTTCCTGACCTTCTTCAGAGGTTAAGTAATTTAGAGACACTCTTAACTTTAGTAGCTCTTCTGCCCATGCTAGAGGAAATGAGGAATATTATGAAGGCTAACCAAAAAAGAGCTCTGTATATTGTAGAATATGCTACGCTGCATAAGATGACATGCATGACCTCGACAATCTCTATTGAAATCAACCAACAGTATCTGATGAAAAATTTGTTAAGTGCTAGCCACTCATAGATTTGAACAATCCTGATAACTTTTTACAAATCGGTGCAGACGGGGAGGTATGTGCCAATGTACAGGGAGTTGAGATACCAATGCACTTCTATGCCATGGTCGACCCCAAGGAACCAAGAAAGTGCCCCAGGAAGCAACTAGCAAGAGTTACAAGGGAAGATTTTGACAAGATTGTTGAAACTGTAACTACTTCTATGAAGAAAATTGCGTATGATCTTTCCTCACAAATTAGAAGTAGATTCCCTCTTGACAACCTTCTCGAAGCCATGTCTATTGTGTTTCCTCATTATTGGAGCCTCAATATTGCATCTGATTTTCAAAGTAAGCTACTGATTTTGATAAAACAATTTTGCATATCCAAAGAATTGAATGGAGTAACTATAAATGGAATATTAGACAAAACTCATCTTTGAGAGAAATCATCTCATTTTGCATACACTATGAGAGAGCAATATGGCAAAATGGAGAACCCCTGCGAAGAGGGATCAATAACAAGGCTTTCAAAAATTATAGCTGAGAATGCAGCGTTGCATGATTTAATGTCAGAATATTTGAAGCTTGTTGATTTATGTCTTACCATGATATTGGGTTTGGTGGAAGATGAGAGAGTTTTCAGTGCTTTGGGGTTCCTAAAATCAAAGCTAAGAAACAAACTAGAAAAAAATTTGGAAAATTGCTTGAGACTCTATACATCTAGGTATGATGTCCACACTTTTCCTTACGATAGGGCACTGCAAATCTGGAGGTCCAAATGTGAAAGAAGAGGTTTGAGCAATACTTCAAACCAAAGTGCCAGTGGGACTATTGACTCATGTACTGGACCTACTGGTAGCATTGAGATGCAGTTCAGCAAAGGTATGCAGACTCAGAGTGAAGAAATCACAGACAAGAATCAAGAAAGATCTGAATTTGATGAGGATGAATGGCAACTGTAAGAGATTGGTATTTATTAATCTTATTACTGTATCTCATCATTCATATTACAAAAGCATATTACTTTTTGCAATTAGAATTTGATGCCCTCCTAAATGGCACAAGGTTAGTCGATAAAATAACACAAAACACACAAAACCATTAGTGTTAGTCAATCAAAAACTAATCTAAAAAGGCATACCAAAAGAGAGACTACAAGCATGCAAGCATATTTAACTATCAAAGCAAACATGATGAGGCATCTCCAAATACCTCCTAACATACTCTTAGTTCCTTCTCCCTTGTTCCTCTCCTCTCCAAGTTCCAAAATAGTGTAGCTCTCAGCAGCTTTTTGCACTATGGATGCTTATGGAGGATTGAGATTGTAGTATAGCTCTAAATATGAAATGAAAAGCTAATACTAATCTATTGATGCTAAAATGATTGATTTTATCTAAAATAACAAGATATTAGATAATTATGCTAAATGTTCTCTAAAAATGCCTATAGCTTAAATGCATACAAGTTTTCAGGATCTGGATTATGAAGGAATGGGCTCTATTTATAGGAAAAATGGAGCAATGGATGGCCAGGATTGAAGGGTTTAATCAAGGGTCAAGCTTGAAAGTTGGGGATCCATGTGCTCAATTGATACCAATGAAATGGTGACAAATGTCAACATAGGGTTGGGTTGAAAGAAGAGGTTGGAGGCATTAAAGGCCTGAGAAGACCTCATGGTTATCTAAAGGCTAAGGGGCAAGCCTAAATTAAGATTATCCACTGGATTAAGAGTTAATCCAAGGATAAACCTTTGTGCAAATGATTAAGAGATAATCATGGTCAAATCATTAAAGGCTTGATGAGACCCTTGGGTTGGGTAGAGGTTGAGTCAAAACAAATGTTTTAACCATGTGGAAGGGTTTGGGTTAACCATTAATGGTTTTTGGAGACTTTGGGGATTAAGTGGTTGAAAGTTGGAAGCCTTCAATGGTTATCAAAGACTTTGAGGAATTAAGTGGTTGAAGGTTGAAAGCCTTTAATGGTTATCAAAGACTTTTAGACTTTGAGAAGTGACTCCATTTTGCTTAGGAATGTGACAATAATTAGGGGATGGATTAGGCTAATTAGGAAGGGGTTAGAAGAATCTAGAAGGGGATTAGATTTTTGCAAGTGGATCTGGTGGGTGAGGGAAAATAAGATTTTATTTAAAATAAAAATTCATTTATTTCAATAAATGTGTGCAAGTTGCATTTGTAGGAAAATGCAAGTGGGGTGGGGATAATGATTTAAATAAATGTTTTATTTAATTTATTTAAAAGAGGAAAAGGGGATTTAATTAAATAAATTGATTTTATTTATTTAATTAATTGGAATTTGATTTTAATGAATGAATTAAAATAAATTGAATAATTTATTTAATTAATAGAAGAATGTTTGGGGATGAATTAATTAAATATTAATTTAATTAATTGATGGCTAGTGAATTTTTAATCAAATAAATACAAAATATTCATTTAATTAAGCTGGACAGATTTATGTGACTACAGAATTTAATATTGATTTGTAATTATATTTATCAACTTTCTATTTCTAGATTTAAAACAGCATAATAAAAAAAAGACCATAATGTGTTTATTGATACAGAGATGTTTATTGTTTATTTAGACATGTTTGAGTCTAAAATATGTGTGATACATTTTAGAACCATATGATACAATTCATTCAATAGCAATACACATGTCAAGAACTTAGATTTTCATTAATTCTTTCAAAATATAGCCATATGATACAATTCATTCAATAGTAATACACCAATCTGTGTGATTCTCCATGCAAATTTCAAAAGTGAATACAAAGTTTCAGAACCCTTTGCAAATGATCTTGAATTCCCTTTTATAGAAACAAGAGAGCAACAACAGCTCCTGTGTGATTCTCCAATGTCCATGCAAAAGTGAATACAAAGTTTCAGAACCCTTTGTAAATGACCCTGAATTCCCTTTTATAGAAACAAGGGAGCAACAACAACTTCAAGTTGAATTGCAAGTTTGCAACATGTGAAGACTCAACACCAAAATCACAAATGCAGCACAGATTTATATGGCCATCACAGGTCATATTAGCAATTTAACATCTGCTACATGTCTGATGTCTCCTGTTCAAAAAATAGAGTTCAAAATGAATATTAATTCACGTCATGACAAATTAAATATAGATAATAGCATTGCCTAAAACCTAGTAATCAGAAATAGAGAAATAAATAAATGTTAAAGCAAGGGAGAATTCGAGAATACAAATTTACTGGTTGAAATTTTGCACTATGCATCATAGATTCGTAGGATGGATTAGCAAAATAGCAATAGCGAGTGCTGGTTTTTTCCTATTCACAAAATAGAGTTATTTCAAGCGATGCCAAATTCCAAACATAAAAAACATAAAACCTTGAAATTAAGAGTAAAAGAAGAAAATTGTGCAATACATACTATGATTCTTAAGATTTTTGTGCCAGTTTTTGTAGGGTGCTCCACTCTTCGTCTAATGGAAGGTCAATATTCTGTAAACTATGGAAAGTCAACTGCAACTTCGTCAACATTCCATATTTAGAAGATTGACTTGACATCACTGTTTCATCCAATACCGAATTTAGAGTTGTAAATGGTTGGATGAATTCCAAAAAGCTTTGGGGAGTTGTGTCCTTAGGAAGCAAGTCTAAATCAGACTTCATTTTTATCTCCATGTTTTTTTTGTAAGCTTCTTTTCCAATGAATTTATTTGATGGGTCAACAGTCTTAGGCAAACCAAGTTTAATCAAATTATTTTTCTTTTCTTGCAGCTTCAATATCTTTTTTCCACAATTTTCCATAACTTCTGATGTTTCCCTTAGTTTCTGGCATTTTTGAATGATAGATGATGTCTTAACTGTGGCATCAATGCAACTCTTAATTCCCTTGGATGCCAAGTAGCTATCACTGGAACTGTAGACTACTTGTAGAATCTTTTTTGCCATATCCTCTTTTCAATAAACATGTATGCTCTTCTCAAAGTGCCCTTTGATTTTCATATAAATTACTCTCAGACTTTCATTCAATTCAAACCATTCACACAACTTATCACTCCTTTGCATTATTTGCCGCCAAATGTTTTCTTGTATATACTTCTTTGTATTTTTCATATTATTTTTCAATCTATCCTCCAAAGTTTTTATTTGATCATTTGCATTGTGCAGGTCTTCTTTCATTTGTGCACATTTTTTTCTTTCTTCCTCTACTTCCTCTTGCAAATGTTTTTCTTTTTCCTTCCCACGATCCAATAGGTCCTGTATTTTTCTTATTTTGGCAACAACAAACTCATAACTTTTGTATAATTTTTGAAAACTGGCTCTTTCCTCATCAATTTTTTTACTGTTTATAGCCAATTTTTCTGTCAGGTCCTTCAATTCTACATCCATCTTTTCCTGCTCTGCAATTTCTACTGCAGAGCCCGAATTTTTTATCCTTTTCTGTAAATCATTGCACTTGTTATCTGCTGCTTTCCTCCTTGATTTTTCATTTGTCAAGTCTGCCTGTAACTTTTCTATTTGTTTCTCCAGTTTATTTTTTTCTCTCTCCACCTTTAGCAGTGAAGTGTAGACCACTTCAGTAGTCCACATTATGTACTTTGGAAAAATCCATTTGGAGGGTGCTAACTTGAAATCTAGAGGGATCTATCTGACTATGTGGTGGATTTTTATCTTTAGTTGGGGCCAGGGGCATAACAACCATGCACTCCATCATATCTTTCTGTGGGTCATATGTTGTAAATACCCTATTCCTTGCAGCTGTTCGTCTAAAACTTTAGTCATAGAAACCCTATGAAATGCTTTCTTTTTTTCTTTATTTGCTTTTGTTGTGTGTTCATATTTTTCATAGTAATCATGAAATTGAAAATTTAGGCTTGCCGAAGCAATTGAATGTTTGAAAGGTGACATAGGAATACCAGAGGCTCCAGTTTCACTTATTCCTGTGGATTTAACTAATGCTTGACTAGGATTACCAACAACAATTCTTGATCCTGTCCCACTCCCACTGACACTTTCATGTGTAGTTTTCATAATCTTTTGAGGTGTGTGATCTGAAGCTGCAAATGATTGTTTTGTAGTGTCAATGGCACTTGATATAGGATTCTGAAATAGTATGAGTATGTATCACTAGTGGCCTCTTGCGAGAGATATTTTGTTTTAGCCCTTGTCCAACAGCAAGACAACTAGTATCAATAGTAGTACCCATGCCAACCCCACCAATCATAGTGTCACTTGATTGAATAATAATGAGAATACTATCCCCAAATTCCCCACCCATGGTAGTGGCACTTGATTCACCACCAATGGGAATACCATGATGTGGTGGTGGCTGTGGATTTGAACTTGAAACAAATGTAGGTGGACCCTGAGGGTAATGAGTAGTAGCTATCCGTGATGAATTTGAAGAATCAAGTCCAATGACTGGTTTAACATGAGCTTTTGATTTTGACTCTGATGAAAGTTTTACCTGAAGTGGATACCAAATGCCCTCTCCTCTGGCACCTAGACCACCACCTTCAAAACCCATTTTTTCCACAATGCTTGCCCCTTTGCTATATTTTTCTTTCATGGACTCATTGATTGCACCTAATATTTTAGGGACTGTAGTAGTTGTTGGAGTGGGCTCAACCTCATACTCATCATCATCTTCACTCCTGTCATATGTTGTTGTGGGATGCTCCATATTCCACAATTTGCTAAACTTTCCATCCTCATCGATGGTCTCAAATTTTGCACTGGTCTTTGGTTCACCGAGATTCTTCCTCATAGTCCAAAAATCATTTATTTTGGTTTGAGTCCAAAAAATCTCTTTACATTCTTGCAGAATTGATCTGGAAATAGATTTCTTAGATGGATTAGCAGATTTTTGGTAGAAATTGTGGGACCTCCTATTTTGGATGCCCTGGCCCTCCTTTGTTGTCCTCCGTGTGTGTAATGCCATAATTTGTGATGAAATTTCTTCTGTTGAAATGTTATTGTCAACTGCAATTTTCTCCATCTCTTTTTTAACCTCATCCCAAGAGTCCATGTTTCTAAGCTTTTCTAGCAATGGTTTACTTTCATGTTGACATAACACTAAAGAGTTCCCATTTTTCTTAAGCCTTTCTTGAACTACACCAATTGGATCATACTGCCAGAGACCCTCATCACCAAAGTTAAAAACTATCAAAAAATCATGTGCCACATTGAATGCTTTTCTCTCAAATGCGAACCCTCCACATGAGAAAGACAAGGAAGGAAATATGCTCTTCTTTTGCTGACCATGGGAGTGCCTATTTGTGTTCTCCAATTGTCGTACATACTCTAATGCAAATACCCTCTCTGTCACATGTATTGGAAGTCTGTATGGTTTTACTGTCGATTCGTAAAACCTTAACATAGTGAATTCTTCCATGAAGAACCAGTCAACCAATTCTATTTGACTTCTGAGTTGAATGCAATATCTACAAGACACAGGCAACCTAGGCATTGGAGTGCTTGTAATTTCATTATACATTGGTGCCAAAAAGAAGTCTACAAAATGGTTGTAGTTCTTTCTATTATCGTGCATCCTTATCTTTGGTGTCCATTCATATATTGGACACTCTGTTCTCTTCCCAGTCTTCTCATCAATCTTATAGTTCACAATTTGAAGCTTGTTGGTCTCGAATATTGCACGATACTTGGATAGAAGGAGATAGCACAAGTAGGATGAAAACCTAAATGTCTTACAAGAACCTTTTTTGATCATTAGTAATTATTTTTGCATGGTTTGAACAATGTGCTCAATAAAATTATATCTTACTGGCTGACCTACACAATGGATATTATAAATCATTTCAAGAAGGCTTGCACCCACCTCCCTATCATTTTCCAATCCTAGGCAAAACGACAGCAAGGAAATAGTATCCCCAACCCATGGAACAAAAATGTTAGAATCATAAGGAGGCTTATGATTTTGATCCAACACAATACCAGTACCACTCTTTATTAGAGCTTTGATAAATGAATCTTTGCGACTTGGATTGAGACTCTCATAATTCCCTGCCAGCTTTCCAAGGTCAATTTGGACGTTTGAGTTTTGGGCTTCAAATTTTAGGTTCAACAAACGAGCAAATTCTCCCTCGTTTATGGATATAATTTCCTCTTTTGTATTTTTATTGACAATTGCTTTTTTATCTTCATCATAATTTTTGGTGTAGACCATGACAAAATCAGGGCAAGGGAATACTTCAGGTAACACCATGCTTCCCAATCCAGCATCCCATGATGTGATTTTATATGTTCTTTGTTTTAACATTAGGTTGAAAACATTAAATTTTGCCTTGCATGCATCTACTGCCTTACTAGACAATGCATATCTAATATCTATGATACGATTTTCACCATGGATAGCAAGGTCATAAATATCATGGTATTCATCAGTGAAACCTGGTGTTTTAACCAATTCGGTTAGGTACATTTTGTTTTCCCCATCACTGTTATTGTTAATAATTCAAAATAATGCTAGATAAAAACCTAAAAATGCTAACCCTCAAATTGGACCACGAGATTAAAAAAAGCAAAAAAGGCGGGATGTAGGTGTTCTAGATTTTACTTGGAATTTCTATTTCACTAGATTGGCGCAAACAGTCTCTGTTGCAACTTGCATTCCTCAATCTAGTAGTTGTTTCTGAATCTCCCTCGATATATAGGTTTGTCCATGAAATGAAATACGATTATGATTTACGAGTCTCTTATTTTGAAAACTCTGAAAAGTACAAAAGTAATACCTAAAGGGCAAAATATCTAGAATCATGTTGTAATTTTATTAATTATTATTAATAACTATTCAATACCGAAGGACAAAACACTCATTACTTTAGTATAAATTCTGAGGACATTAAATGTAAAACGTTCAATTCCAGGCGAAGTTCTCACAAATGTGTTCACTTCCCACATTCGGGCTGCAATCCACCCTAAGCTGTTGATCTTTGCTCATCCAACGGACGATGGAACCTATTGTCAGATGTCGTGGGTCCCATGAATTCTGCCATTTTTGGGCACGTCACCATACTTGTGTGACTTTACGGGTCTGTTTTTTAAGTCTGTTTAATCATTTTAAACTTCCACTCGAAAAAAAGAGCTTTATAGAATTAATTATATTTAATTAAATTTAAAAAGTTTCAATTCCGGGCAAAGTTCTCACAAATGTGTTCACTTCCCACATTCGAGTTGAAATCCACCCTAAGCTATTGATCTTTTCTCATCCAACGGATAATGGCACCTATTGTCAGTTGTCATGGTTCCCATGACTTCTGCTAGTTTTTGGGCACGTCACCATACTCATGTCACTTTTCGGGTATGTTTTTTAAGCCTGTTTAATCATTTTAAACTTTCACTCGAAAAAAGAGCTTTATAGACTTAATTATATTTAATTAAATTTAAAATATTCAATTCTGAGCAAAGTTCTCACAAATGTGTTCACTTCCCACATTCAGGCCGAAATCCACCCTAAGTCATTGATCTTTGTTCATTCAACGGACGATAGTACTTGTTTTCAGATGTCGTGGGCCCCATGACTTCTACCATTTTTCGGGCATGTCACCATACTCGTGTAACTTTTCAGGTCTGTTTTTTAAGTCTGTTTAATCATTTTAAACTTCCGCCCAAAAAAGAGCTCGGCTTAATTATATTTAAAATGTTCAATTCCGGGCGAAGTTCTCACAAATGTGTTCGCTTCCCACATTTGGGCCGAAATCCACCCTAAGCCGTTGATCTTTGCTCATCCAACGGAAGATGGTACCTGATGTCAGATGTTGTGGGTCCCATGACTTCTGCCATTTTTCTGACACGTCACCATACTCGTGTCACTTTTCGGGTTTGTTTTTTAAGTCTATTTAATCATTTTAAACTTCCACTCGAAAAAGAGCTTTATAGACTTAATTATATTTAATTAAATTTAAAATGTTCAATTCCGGGCGAAGTTCTCACAAATGTGTTCACTTCCCACATTTGGACCGAAATCCACCCTAAGCCATTGATCTTTGCTCATCCAACGGATGATGGTACCTGTTGAGTATTGTCAAATGTCGTCGGTCCCATAATAAGAGACATTTAAATTTTAAAGATGTGCAATAGTTTGAGATAACTATTAAATATAATGTTAATATTATTTGTAAAATTTTGAAATTCAAAAATAGTATATAATATGAAACTTAGTTTCTAGAATAAAACAAATAATTAAATATAAATATAAATTTTGATATACAATTTGAAAGGTAAAAGTTTAATATAAAAAAGAAAACATTCAATATTAAATCTAAAATATTAATTTAAAGTTGAACACAATTCTTTAAAAATATGTTTATGATATATAATTTTAAAAAATAGTTTAAAAATATATATAAAAGTTCAACATAAATTTAGTGTATTAATTTAAAGTTTAACAAAATTCTTTAAAAATATGTTTATGATATATAATTTTAAAAAATAGTTTAAAAATATATATAAAAGTTCAACATAAATTTGGTGTAATATAAATTTTAATTTAATAAATAAATAAAGACTAAAAATATATATAAAAGTTCAACATAAGTTTAGTTTAATATAAATTTAATTTAATATAATTAAAATAAGTAAGTTTAATATAATTAAAATAAGTAAATTTAATATAATTAAATTTAGTTTAATATAAGTAAGTTGGAGTTTTAGTTCAAATCTTAACTATATATTTATAAAATTATAATCAACCATAATCAATGTACAAATAATTAATGGAACGAACTGATTTTATATATATATATATAGAGGAAGAAGCATTACATAAAAAAGATCACAGTATTAAATTTATTTCTATTGTTTAACAAATAATTGAAATAACATAGCTCATATACAAAAAGCATTTGAAAAAAAATAATTAATAAAAATGAAATAGAATTATAGAAAGCATTTTTATATCCATAAGACTCTAAGAGGCAAATTGAAACAAACTAGAATTTGAAAAATTATCATTAATATTTATGCTTTGAAAATTTACAATTTTTACGTCTAAGACTTGAGTCCCTCAAAAACTTAAAAGCCAAAATGAGTGAGCCACTGAGCCTGTTAGGTTTCGAGGACATAGGAAGAAAAAACTACTAGGGGCCCAGGGGGCCGGGGCTAGGGCACAGGTAGTGGATGGTTTACAACTTTGCCCTAAGAATCTGGCCCTCCTTCCATGTAGAATTCTTTAGACAACATAAGCTGAGAGAATTCTTCAAGCCACATGTAGTTTGGAAAGTCATCCAGGAGCAACCATTTTCGGAGGAAGTGTCTACCAATCGGTGTCCATTTCCTGTGACGCGTCAAGTGCTCTGCATTCAGGTTCAGGAGAAACGGTTGCCTGGCCACTGGCACTGTTTGGTCAGGGAGGAGAAGCTTGGATAATTCACTCGCCCAAGGGATCCCCACCCCTACTTCTGCAAGGATGACAACAGTAATATCGTCTCCAAGGAAGTCTTCCTTAAAAACCTTCCTCAACAGCATCAACATATCCACCTTGTCTCCTCTGAGGTCCAGAAGAGACGCTAAGAACCGGGATGTAATGTCCATGTTAACACGATATCTATTTTTGTTTCGCAGAAACTCTCTGCCCAACACCATCCGCACAGCTTCATTGGTGAACGACCCAACCTCTTTGCAGACTGATTGGAGGGTTGGGTCTCTAACAGAGCCTAGAAAGGCCCTCTGGTCCTCTGCAGAAATGCTTCTCAAGTGGATGGGAGTGTCCATCTTGAGAAAACAGATTAACAAATTAAACAACGTGAGCCTATAAACCTAAACCAGAGGAAGAATTTAAATACCGTAAGCTTTGACAATTTATCTACCAAATGGCAAAGGCTAATTGAAGATGAAAGAAGCAGAGATCGTATATAAATAGTTGAAGCTCTTGATTGTAATAATTACTTCTCTAACCGTATTAATTGCTTTAAATTTTTTTAAATCTTCCGTATCTCTGCAAATCTTTCCCATAAATGCACTATTGTGCGAAAATGGAAACAACTATAAACCCGTACCAAGTTGGCAAGTATCACATTAAAAGTCGTGGGGACAGAGTGGATTGCAATTAATGAATAGATATATATTAAATGAAAATTATCGATTGTGATTCGTGACATTTGATATGTGTCTATTGAATCCAATTCCATTTCGGGCACTTTCTGGTGAGCTATGTTCTCTTCAGAAAATTGGGCCGAAATAAAATTTCAGCCATTGATCTACGATCATCGAATGGTTTAAAATCATTGATAGATTTTAGGTATGTGTCACCCTTCATGTGTCAAAGAGGCTGCACTTATTGATACATCATGCAGAGTCTGGACTCAATGTGATGTACTGATGTGATGTGATGTACCGTGGCTTGCCTATTAAGGGCAATGAATTCATGAAATCGCCAATAAATTATATATTTTTCCATAAATAACAAAATATTCGCCAAAACAAATTAAATAATTTTCAAGCGGTGGATAAAAATTGCCAATACATTTAAATAATTTTTCCTTCAGAGTAAAAATTTTCGCCCATACAATTATATATTTGTTTCTTTTAACAAAAATTATTCGTCTCCCACAATATATATTTTCCCCATAGAACAAGGTATTATTCACCCTAAATTTATGGAATTTTCGTACCCTAGAAAAAAATCACCAATACAAAATAATTTTTTTCCCTGTTTAAATTTTTTTTTTTGCCATCAATATGAAATTTCCCCCCGAAAATAATGTCTGATTCGCTAGGATTTTACACAATTGCCCAGGGGGTGGTTTCTTAATGTTATCCTTGGCTAGTAGTCATGTTCTCTATTTCTTTCCCCTTTTCTTATAATGTCCCTTTTTTTCTTGATATTGGAGTAGTAAGATCCTAAAGTCCTTGGGGGCTTGGTGCGTCTTATCTCTTTGATATCTTGGTGAAAGTTTTCAATGTAAATTTTTGTACTTTATTGTGAGTATGCTTAGTATAATGCTCCTGCTAAAGTGGGGGCTAAATGTAGCATCCTAAATTGTACTCAAATACAACTTTTTCCTCACTTAGGACTCACTTTGGCGTTCCATCTTCCAAGGCCTGATTACAATACTGATTCTACTCACACCACCCATATACTTCACATTTTCATTAATTTTCCATCTTAGCTCCCAATTTGGAGTCTTGGAGTCTTGATTTTCAAGACCAGGGCATACCATTCAAGACCAAGGCGTACCACACCCTAGGCCCAAATTAGAACCATGGTGTACCACCACATAGTCCTAAATTAGGACCAAGGTGTATATTCCTTGGGCCTCTTAAATAGGCCCCAAATAGGCCCCCTCTAATGGTCATCTTTGGTGAGTGGAAAAACTAGCCCCATGTTGACATGTTGTATAAATTCAATTTGATTTTCAACAAAAAAGTATAAAAGGAGGTCTACCCCTCTCATTTTAAAACCTAACCTCATTCAGGATCTCAATTACACTTTAGCAAATTCAAGTGAGCAAACAATCAATCTTTCATCAAGCATTGGAGCATAAGTGAAGTCAAGATTCAAGCATTGAAGATGACATTCATGATCTATGTTTTATGAAGACAACATACATGAAACCCTAATTCCTTTGTGGAGACAAACGAAACTTTATTGAGGTACACCATTAGTGTTTCAAGCATTTTCATCCTTTCTCTCAAAAGGAAAACATTTTATTGCAGTCTTTCATTTACATCTATCAATTCAATTTTATGGTTAATTCCAAAAGCGGGGTTTGACTTAAGGAAAACTCCTATTCCCAACAATTTCCCTTTCTCTGTGTGTGCATGATCAAGTACAGAGCTATAATTAGGAGGATCGACAAAATTCACAAAGGTGAACAAGTTCAACTTTCGACGATGAAAAATTCAGAGGACCATGACAAATTGATACTGTAGACACATAAATCCATCTACTGATTAAATGAATATTAAATATTTATTGACTAATATTCCTCTATTAATTAAATTAACATTTAATTAATTCTCCTTAGCCTATTCTGCTATTCTAGTTAAATAAATTTCATCAATTTATTTAAATACTAACTATAGTCCAAGTTATTAAATAAATCTAATTTATTTAATGTTCACCCTTTTCCTCCTATTTAAATAAATTTAACATTTATTTAAAAATCACAAATCCCCAAATCAAATCCCCTTTTTAAATAAATCAATATCTATTAAAAAATGACTCATCCACTTGCATTCTCCTACAAATACAAGTTGCACATTTAAATAGTTTTTTACTAAAATAAATCCTATTTATCCACACCCACCTCTTTCTAGATTTTTCTAGACTCTTCTAATCCACTTCTAGATTCTTCTAACCCTTTCTAATTTAGCCTAATCCCTCTTCTAATCATTTGCACATTTCTAATCCAGGATTAACCCTCAAGCCATCATCTCACCCATTTAAGACTCTTACAGAGTCATAAATGCTTTCATTCTTCAACACTACAACCCACATGGGTCTTGACCCTTTAGTCAAGGCTTAACCATGGGTAGACCTTGCACACGAGTTTACCCATTGGATAATAACCTTACCTTTGGATAAAAGCTTTATCCAATAACTCAACCCACATGAGGTTACCCTCATATCTTCTTAGGCATTAAATGCTCCTTCCCTCTCCTCTCAAGGCATCTCATGCTGACACTTGTCATCATGAGGTTGGGTTGAAAACCATCACATCGATCTTGAATCATTCAATCTTGGTCCTCTACAAACCAGATCAATCTTGATCATTCAATATTCTATTTTTCCTATAAATAGAACCCTTCTCCTCAAGCAAAGGAGGAAGCATTAGAGAATTGTTACTATACTGGTATTGGCATATATATTTAGAGCTTTTTCATAACATAATATTTTTATTTGCATAACATTTATTTTTCATCTTCAACCATCTTGAATCTCCATATGGCATCCATGGCTAGTGCTAAAATCTGAGAGCTTCACTTATTTGGGACTTGGAGAGGAGAGAAACAAAGGAGTACCACAAGGTTACAATGGAAGCATCTTAGGAAGCCTCTTTCCCTTTCTCTTGTTATTTAAGCTTCTTTCATGTTTCTTTGAATCTCTTTTGGTATGCTTTGGATGATTTTTAGTTCTTTGTTTTGGTTTTATGGTTGAACTAACATATTAACATTGAGTTTTACTTTTGACTCTTGTAGCCATTTCTCACAACATCAGATACTACCCAGTCTCAAAAAATCAACCTAAAGTTCTGGGAAGATCTGAAATATAATATTTTTCTCAGATCTAGGTTGGTGGCTCTGCATGACATCTGTAGCTTATTGTTTCTCTCAAATTGCTTCAACTATCTCCTATTTTGCCCTAATCTTCAATAATTCAATTCAATTCAATTCAATTCAATTTAAGGAGGAGAAATCCCATCAAAAGGAGCTTGGAATCTAATTAGAATCTTGGTCTTTCAATACTTGATCTATTAGATTCCTATCCTCCCTAAGTGATGGTTAATTAGGTAACTTAATGGTTTTATTATCTTAATTTAATCCTAACCCTAATTTTTCACAATTACATAGTTTACATTTGTAAGTCTCTTCATCTACTCAAAACCCTCTTTAAATCTGCCCAAAAATCTACACAAAAGAGCTCCTTTAGATTTTCTCAAAAAACCTCTAAAACTTAGCTCCAAAACTAACTTATACTATTGTTCTAGATCTGCAATAATGTCTACTCCAAAGTGATGCAAATTTTGATTTGAATCTATTTCAAGTCGAGTACAAGATTTGCTACATGAATCTATAATAATAATAGCTCCAATGCCTTTACAAAATTTCTATAGTATGCTTCATAATTCTATTCTTCAATTCTTCAAATATGTGCTTTGAATTAGAATGGTATTCAATGACTTATCATCAAATGCACTTCACAAAGCCTTCAAATATCCACACCAAGGGGTCAGTTTCATGAAAAATCATACACATTGCCAATAGATGCAACTCCTTAATTAAATGCACCTGTTTACCTCAAAAAGGGCACCAAGATAGGGTTGGCCCTATTGAAATTAAAAAAAATTATTTATTTATTTTAATTCCCCAAGAGGGGCACCGCTATGAGGAGGGTTGACCCAAGAAACAATTTAATTTAATTTATATTTTAATCCCTTTGTTCAATAGTGGGAAAACATATGATAAACTTCATTTTTTATGCAATAAATAAACTCTCTTCCATAGTTAGCCTTTGACATCTTTTTATGCAATAAATAAACTCCCCTCCATAGCCAACCTTTGACAACAATGATAATATTTTTCAGCAATACTAAAATCCTTTTATTCACCTTCACAAAATGAAATATGATTTTTTTAAATTAATTCCAAATAAACAATTGACTTCTTTTAAATGCAAAAACCAAGAACACAAATCAACATGCAACTGTGTGCTAAGTTAGTTTGCAGTTGCTAGTGAAGGAGGGAATTGTGGGCCCATTTGATGAAGTTTAATACTTTTTTTTGGGTTTAAATTCATGAATCTACAAGTGACATGGGTCAAAAATATACTAAATATCTTGATCTAGGGTGGTGAATATAGATCTAGCAATAAGGACTATAAATTTCGGAATTAGCACTAAAAGAGATAGAGATGTGGGATGACATGCACCAATTTCATGCACAATTATTTCGACTGTAAATTGGTTATTATTTTTACAAAAAAATATTAAAATGGATCCAAAACATAAGGAAAAAGGAAGGTATGTAATTTTTACCATTGCAAATATCGGATAATGCCATTAGGCAAAGTCAACAAGAGGATTGTAGTTAAAGCTAGATGTTATACAAATATAAGTTATATCATGTGTTGATAGTTTTTGATCAATTTATGTTATAAAGAGATAAATTTTAGTTAGTATTTCTCCCTCACAATGAAAGTGTAGCTTTATTTTTGTGTATACATGTGAAGGTTAACCCTTATGTTTCAATCCATGTAATGTTAATGGTGGTCTTCTATAATATTGTAAAGGAAAATGAAATTTCCTTAAGCTTAATCTAAGTTAATCAAATGAAATGCATACACATAAGAAACAATTATGTAGATCATTTCAATGCTGAGATGTAGGCAATTTGTATTATAAAATAATTAATGTTAAATTATGCAAAGTAAATACAAATGGGCTTGAAGAATAATAAAATTCTAATATAACATGATAGCCAATAGTTCTTCTCTAGACCATAATAGTATGTCTTCTCTCTATCGTGTTAAGTGTTAGGATTAAGGTGATATTAACATTTTAACTCCTATGTACTAATTGTTATCTCCAATATCTTGAGAATGGGCACTTGGATGCCCATGTATTTATTGAGGGATATTATAGTTTTACTCTTTCTCCTTGTGACTTGGAATATTAATTATAGTGGCACTAAGAGGAGATATTACTTATGGTGGTGGTGGTTAAAAGTGATTTGATGATTTGTTACACCACTTTCCCAATCCTAGGTGCTAGGAAAGGGTGGAGCATGTTATTATGGTTCGTGTTAATTGAGTACTCCATCACTAGTGCCATGATTGGGAATGTGTGCCGACTATTCCAATGGGGAAAAGATGATATTAGAAGTGGTATCTACTCGTGAAGAATTAATTGATTGGTCATAGTTGGATTTTTGCCATACCAAATGTTTTGGTATTTTTAGTTTTGGAGAACCACATAGTTTTTCCCTCTTTGATATTCAATAAATTAGATGAATTGGATAATTTTTTATGGGTTTTTATTGATTGGGCACTATTATGTTGCTAACATGTTAAATTAAATAGAAAAAGCTAGATTTCTATTCAATTAATATAGACATGTCCTCTCTTCAATCATCTAGTTTTCTCCTAAAGGTTTCTCCATGCATGCCTAGTGTTATGTGTTTGTTGATTTTAATTTGTTATTTTAAATTTCGACATGTTTCTCCAAGTTCTATTTTAGATTTATAATGTTTTATCATGTGATTTAAATTGGCTTTTTTTCTTAATTTTATTTGTTCACCTATTTAATCAACCTTAATGTAGGGATTAGGGTTGACTCTACGCTAACCATTATGTACCTATATGAATTCAATCTAATATTTTGTATCTCTATGTAAACAGTAAAAATAATTCACCTGTCATGATATCATTCACCTATCACTAATTACATCCATTAATCATTTATTATCTATTCAATGCCATTTATCATTTATCACCTCACAAGTAATTAATCATTTAATAATCACTTATTAATCCATAAATATCTATTCAATTGAATAATATTTAATTATTTAATTAAATGAGAGCTAACTATCCATTTTCATCTAATGAATTAACTTGTTGTCATCAATTTCAGCAAGGCTGAAATTGTGAGGCAGCCTAACGAAACTTGTCCATTTTGTAACTCATGTGCTCCAAGAAAGGCTAGCCTACCTCGTTGATTAGTCATTTTTTGCATCTTGTCATTTCGTTTTGTCATTTTTAAGTTATCTTTATTTTTGCAGTCTTTCTGCATATCCGACTTTAAAGTCCGACCTGCAGGCCCTTGTCTTCAAGGGTAGATTGGAATTTAAAGTCCGAACTGTAGGGTTGGTTTTGCATTCTAATTTGCAAATCGGACTTTAAAGTCTGACCTGCAGATCTTTGTCCCTCCATATCGGGTTTTAAAGTCTGATGTGCAGGTGTCCTCGGTATGCAGGTCAAGGTTTTTTCTCTGACAGGTATTTTTGTTGTTGCATGGTTTATCTGAGTTTGACTTGCAGATTATATCTTGTGTAGGTCGGGAAAAATTTCCTGACCTACAGGTCATTTTTTGCAGACGTGCAAGTCGGGTTTTAAAACCAAAAACCCGACCTACAACCTAACTTTTTCCCAATTGTAGATCGGGTTTTAAAACCTGACCTACATGAGAGTTTCATGTGCAAGCCGGGTTTTAAAACCCGACCTGCAGCCTTGACTTGCCCAAGTGCAGATTGGGTTTTAAAACCCGGTTTGTTGATTTTTCTGTCTTTGTTTTGTCTAATTGTAATTTTGATCTTGCGGACATCATTCCAAGTCTTTGAAGCCGATAAGCTAATGGTGAATATTGATTTGCATGATGAAAATGTTGCAGATTTTGGTGGATGACTGATCCTTTTCCAAGTAAATTCAGAGGGATGAAAATGAAGAATAAAGTGCCCCCATTGACATTATTTTTTCATGTAGTTGCATTCCTAGTTATTACAAATTTTCTTGTAGTTACATTTTCATTTAATGCAGTAGTTGTATTCAAGTGGGACTGTGCAGTTGAATCAGTCAACTGTGCCCACCTTTTTCTCAACTTCTTTCCTATATAAGGAGGACCTCAGTTGTACATATTTATCTTTTATTATGCTAAGCAAGACTTTGCGAAATTTTTGCCTCAACAAAGACTCTGAGCTTTTGATGTAAAGATCAATTCAAGGAAATAAAGATAGCAATCCGCTAGTTTCCAAACTTTGTGTTGGGCCGAAGATTCTGTTTATGATTGAATTGTTCTTATGTCCAGTACTCATAATAATTTCCTAAATACTTGAACTTATTGGTGATATTGTTTATGTGAGTAAGAGAGCTTTCCAATTGTGCTAAGTAGACTTTGTGCTATTTTCATATTTTGGAAATCTTCTGATAGTTAAGTGATTACATAGTGAGCTTTGTATTACTAGTAGTTGCTTTTAGTTTTTAAGAAAATTAATCACACCTTGGAGACTTTGAGCTACGAGTTGTGATTACAGCTATAATTGTGGTGAATAAAGTAAGTTGCAACCACGTCAGATTTTGAGCTTACATGATTGTTGAGATATTAAAATTCATTGTAAAGAAGTTCTATTAGTTGTTAGTTTTGTTAGTTGTAAGAAATATCATCAAGTGAAGGGAGATAAATTCATTCTGAAAAAAGAGAATTACATGCCCTAAGCTTACCCCCGAATTTAGTATCAAAGTTGTTGAAATACCCAAATTCTTCTAAGGAACCTCCCCTTGATGAGAGGAAAGACTTTGTCTTAACATAGTTGTGTGTGAAATACATATTTTGTCATTAGTATGCTTGTGACAAAATATTCACCCAACATAACTCATTCTTAAATTAGAAACTTTGTCATTGAAAAAAATATTAAATAGTTTGGATAAATAATAATTATTTGTTTAAGATAGCTCTTCTCTAAATTACAAATTCTTTTTCTCACAAGTTAATTTCATCTTCATATGGAAACTTGATGTGCATAAATAATATTCAATTAAATAAAATAATATTCTATTATCCTCTCATGGATTTGAAATGGAAAATTTCCTTTTTTTCAATTAAGTTGAATCCAAAGTCAATTCATTTATCTGAAGTCTTTATTCTTATCCTCCTCTCATCACTCATGAAAGTTGATAAATAATATCATTCCTTTTGTTGGCATGATTGGCATAACTAATGCAGATGAGATGATGACAATTGATGATGGATGACTGTACCGATAGAGGAAATAAGACTAAGATTTTGTGAAGTAGTTGACATGATCAACTATTTATGTTGTCATTGATGACAACTGGTGTCAACTGATGTATGTTGCTGTTTATAGATGGTTCTTGATGTTTGATTTTTTGGCTAAAGTGATTTGGTCTAACAGAGTTAGAGTTTTACAGGGTTTATCGACAAGACTGTGAATTAGGACTTTAACTGATAAAGCAAAGAAGTTTTATCGGGATGATCGGTGATGATTGGTGACTTGTGATTTGAAATATAAGCTTTTATCATGGATTTAAGTATGTGACCGGAACCGCATCCTGTGATGTTTATCGGAAGGCATGGTTTAAATTTTTGATGAAGTTTTGCTAGGGTTTTAGTAGGGTTTAAGGACCGATAATGGAATCACTCAACCGGTAATGATTTTTTTTATGATGGTGATTGATGGTGAGTCTACATGAAGTAGGTAACATGACACAACCCGCGTAGATGATTTGAATATTTTTTTGGCGTGATTCAAGGAAGAATTTCTTGGGAAACAACGAAACACTCAGTGGAGTGTTTTGAGGTTTTGACTTTGGTACAGATCGTATTTTTGTGATGAGTTATGATCAACCAACGGTTGATATTGTATTATAAATTGTTGCAATGATCTGGATAATAATCTGTATTGTAATCTCAAGATGTAATTAGGGTTTATTGGCTGACCTAGTTGAGATGTTTATTAGGATGACACAGTTGATGTTTTATGTGTCGGTGGTTTTAGAAGAATGAGTTGATCCATCCCAGAGAAGAAAGAGATCTACCTGAGTGTTGCAAAATGTGAAGCATAACTGGATCTGATTTAGCAAGTTGAAAGTGCAAAGTAACAGATCACTTTTTCATTGTTGTTCCCTAACAATTACAATAGGTTAAATCCCTTAACCGGGTAGGTCCTAACATGCCTTAATAATTTAAGTCCCCTAACAGGGAAGCTCTCAAAAAGGGTGGTAAATCCTCTAACGAGGTTGATCCTAATAGATCATTAAGCTCCTAGTTGGAGTGATAGGTAAATACCTTAACCGAGTGATTCTTAACAGGGGCTGCTCCTAATTGGGCGTATTATAAGCTCCTAACAAGGCATACTTCAAAAGAGTACAAATTTTAGTGGGTACCAACTCCCACCGTGGTTTTTCCCATTTGGGTTTCCACATAAAAAATTATGGTGTTCATGTGTGGAATGTTTTTCATATGATGTTCATCATTTTATTTTTACCGGTTAAGACAGGTTATGTTTATTTATTAGAGATCTTAAAGAGGTTACTGGTATTGATGGTTAATTGGTTGATGAAGCATTCTGATCAGTTAATAAGTTGGTAAAAGTGTTTGTTGATTTGATATTGAGTTGATGGCTCGTCTGATTATTAAGTTTACATAAGTGGGAAATGATTGTCTAGATCTAATAAGGAAAGTGAGAAATCTGTTTTGAAGAATTGGTTTATGTGTTAAATGTTTTCAGATCTGTGATAAGTTTGTTTTTGGAGTTGAAAGTTTTAGTTCTTGTTAATACTAATTCACCCCCCCCTCTTAGTATTAACCGGATCCTCATTGTATTAACACTTTTATCATTTTGATATCTCACACTTTATGCAAATTAATTCTATCAAAATCAATTAAGGGTCGTTCATGGGCCTAGGCGGGATGATCCAACATGCTGCAACTCTCAGGAGAAGTTAAGAGAAGAATGCATCCCATCGGAGGAAGAGTGGATCAAGGAAAACTTTGATGGTGCATCCAAAAGTAATTTGGGTGAGTCTGGTGTAGGGGTGGTGTTTAGGGATTGGAATAGAAACATTGTTGCATGGGGTGCTAAACGACTATAAAAGGGCACACATAATGCAACTAAAGTGAAAACAACATCTTTAGAAATTGAGTGGGGTTTGAAACTTGGTTTCTAGAAACTACACTTGGAAGGCGATTCATTGATTACTATCAATGCAATCATTAAAGGGGAGATGCAGGCTTGGATGCTTAACAAGTTTGTTAGGAAAATAATTCATGACATGAAATATTTCACAGACTTCAAGATATCCCATGTGCGAAGAGAAGGAAATAAATAAGTGGATGTACTGTCTAAATGGGCTAACAAATTTAAGAATGAACATGATTTCCAGTTGGAAGATATTCAAAATATTTTCATTGATGACATGGAAGATGTGGTAGTTGTTGGCAACCCTGAAAAATTTGGGGGATCAGAGTGTTAGATGTAGGACTTGCTAATTAATATGACTATGAAATGTAGTAACTTTTGGTTCGTGTGGTAGGTTGATATGATATACTCTGACAACACATTTACAAATTGTAGTGATGAAATAGGACTTCGGCGACGATGAAGGTTGGATTGCACAGGAAGGAATGAATGATAATCAATTCGAATTAATGAATAAGTGGGAGAGATTTGATTTTGCTTCAGTGACATTATAGCTATTAGTTATAGAAGAGCTATTTTCTAAGTAGCGGAGGTGGTGACACTATAGCTTTGAGATTATGGAGGCAAATTTTACTTTCAAAATGCAGAAGAAGCTTGTGCCTTTTGTGGGAAAGGCATCCAATAGATGTTTACAAGGGCTCTTTCTCTACAAAGATGAGCTTTTGTTGGAGGCAATGAAGTTAATGTTGAGTGAGAACATTGTACACATTAGCCATAGATATCGAACCAATATTGATATCTAATCTTTGATTGCGGCGTGGGGGTTGGAATTTAAAGACACAGTGGATAAGGTTTGACATATTTTAAAAGAGCTCATTGCAAAAGAATATTTGGATGGATTGGAGTCTATCCTTGAATGGGTCATCTCGGGGGTTGGGATTAACGTTTTTGAAGGTGTCGCGAAGTACGGAAATCCCATTCCCTTTGTGCGTTGGATAAATGATGAAGTTAAGGACAAATGCAAAGTAGTAGCTTGGCGAGGGTGGGAAGCAATCAAGATGTTTGCTGGGTTGATGCGAGTTGAGGATGTTGGCATGATTGGCATAACTGATGTAGATGAGGTGATGATGACTGAACTGGTAGAGATTTGTGATGAAGGATTTTGTGGTTAGATGACATGATCAATTATTTGTGTTATCATTGATGGCAACACCAATCAGATATACAAATCAGATTGCAACACCATCACTGCTTATCATCTGCTACTTGTTGTCAGTATCATATCATCTATCGGTTCTCCCCCTGAACCAATACTTTACTTCTCTGGTCCTTTTCTTCTCCCAAATCTGATCTTGTCCTTCTCTCCCTTGGGCTTTCTATATTTCTTTTCCCCCTTTGACAATAATTCCAAAGGTAAATATGCATCACTTGTCTTCAATTCTGCTGCTACCTCTTCCATCATCTTTGCTAGACAAATTAGAACATTATATCAAGTCATTATATCAGAGCATTAAATTAGAGCTTTATATCCGAGCTGCTATCCCTACAGAGTAGCCTTCACCTCATCAATCCTTAGTGAAGAATAAACATTAGATCCACAGGATTGATGCATCTCCATCATTCTAGTTCTTCTGGTGTAGGGGTCTAACCCCTAGCTTACCTCTAAGAAATTCAAAGGTAGTCTTCATTAAGGGCTTACTAAAGATATCAACTATCTGATCTTTACTTTTCACATGTTCCATCTTAACTTGTTTTTCTTGAACTCTTTCCCTTAGAAAATGATACTTCAATTCAATGTGCTTAGTTCTAGCATGAAGTATAAGATTATTAGAAATGTTTATTGTGTTGGCATTCTGATGCAATTTTGTATGACCAGTAAATTATATGGTTGTCATTGTTGGCAACATCATCTCCTTAGTCTTCACGGTCCATAGGTAGTGAGTAAATTGATAGGTCATGAGTGAATCGGTAAGCAGTAGACCGACAAACACTAAGTAAACCGACAAGAAGTAGACCAACACGCAAGAGAAGACTGGCAAGCAATAAGGAGATTGGGTAGTGGTGAGTAAATCGGCACAGAAGATGTCCACAGGCTAAGCAAAGAGCAAACTGGTATACAGGAAGAAATTGGCTAGACAGGTTTTGATCGATACACTGGAAGAGTTGGTAACCGACATACTGGTAATGTTCAATTACAACCAGCTAAATTGAGAGTCTTCTCTTAGTCAACCGACGGACTTATCAGCATGTTCGACTATGTTGATAGAGATTCCTGCATGATTTCAGAGGCGCAATTTAAGGCCTGACATCAAAATTTTGAAAGGTATGCTTTGGAGGGAAAAGTTGGTGATAGACTAAAGGGTCTATAAATACACACATCTCACTCTTGAGATGGTTGTTATCAAGGTGATTGAAGATAGTGTGAAATCAGACACAGGGGGAGTTTAAGAGACTGCAGAGCCAAATGACAGAAGACCGGTAGAGTGGAGTTTTACAAAGTGGTGACTCAAGTGATAGAGGACTGATAGTGTGATATTCAAGGATCAACAAATCGACAAAAGGCAGTATTGGTAGTGCATTCAGGAGATCAGAGTTGTCTTGAGATGGTTGTTATCAAGGTGATTGAAGATTATGTGAAATCAGACACAGGGGGAGTTTAAGAGACTGCAGAGCCGAATGACAGAAGACTGGTAGAGTGGAGTTTTACAAAGTGGTGACTCAAGTGACAGAGGACCGACAATGTGATATTCAAGGATCAACAAATCGACAAAAGACAGTATTGGTAGTGCATTTAGGAGATCAGAGTTGTGTATAACAGACACAACCGATGTAGATCTAGTGTGATTTGACTAGGCTAATGAGTAGCAGTTTTAGCAGATCATCCATATGTTGCTTTCTAACAACTGCAACATAAATCCTTTAACTGGGTGGACTTTAATAGGTCCCATTGTAAAAATCCCTTAACCGGGTAACATCTTGATTGATGTTCTAAGTCCTTTAACCAGGATACCTTTAATAGGGTAAAGGCAATAACTAGCCTTGTTCAAAATCCCTTAACTGGGTGGCACCTAATAGTGTCTTTGTAATTTCCTAATAGGGATGGCTCTTAACCGGGCGTACTCTAGAAGAGTACAAATTTTGTGAGTTCCCACCCACACCGTGGTTTTCTCCCTATTGGGTTTCCACGAGATAAATCTGTGTGTCTTTGTGTATCTTTTCATGTATGCTTAATCTTCTGTAGTAAATGTTTACATTGGTGAATGGTTAATTAGTTCATACTTAAAATAAAAGTATCAATTAGTAAAAATCGGTAATGTACTGATTCACCCCTCCCCTCTCAGTACCGGTTGGGACTAACATATTGCACTTGTATTTTCACAATAGATAGTCATCGGTTCAGACATATCTATTTTGAATCCTTCTAACACATGTCTCATCCATATGGCTTGCGTGTAATTCACAAATGCAACAACATACTCTGCTTCAGCTATAGATTGGGATACACATGTTTGTTTCTTACTCGTCCATGCCACTTATCTTCCACCAAGTAGAAAGGCTCCACTGGTTGTGCTTTTCCGATCATCCACATTACCTCCCCAATCAACATCAATAAAGATATCTAAAGTAAAATCTCCTTTACAGGGACACCATAAACCATAGTCTACTGTGCCTTTTAGATATCGAAAAATTTCTCTTCACATCCACCACATGACTCTCCTTAGGCTCTTTTTGAAATCTAGCCACTAATCCAACAACATGAGCAATGTTCGGTCTGCTATGAACAACATAGTGTAGCTTGCCAATCATAGACTTGTACTCCTTTTCACAAACAACAGGAGAATCATCTTATTTGGACAACTTGCAGCCCGTCACCATCGGTGTTCCTACCGGTTTGCAGTTTTCCATGTCGAATGTCTTCAACACCTCTTTGACATACTTGCTTTGACAAATAAAGATACCACCATCCAATTGTTGGACATGTAATCCAATAAAAAACTTAATTTCACCGATTAGAGACATTTCAAATTCCGTTTTCATTTCATCAACAAAATCCATACACATATCATCATTTCCACCAAAGATTATGTCATCTAAAAACACTTCTACTATCAACATCTTGTCTCCATCAGTTTTCAAATAAATGTTGTCCTCACTGGTATGTTAGAATCCAATTTTGATCAAATGTGCATGTAATCTCTCATACCATTCTCTCAGTGTCTGTTTTAGACCATATAGTGCTTTATGCAATTTACACACCATGTCTTTATCACCAGATAGAGAAAATTTATTTGGTTGTTCAATGTAGATTTCTTCTTCTAGAATCCCATTCAGAAAGGCTGATTTGACATCCATCTGATAAACTTTGAAACCTTTATATGCAGCAAATGCTAACAACATTCTAACTCCTTCCAGTCTAGCAACCGGTGCAAATGTCTCTCCATAATCCTCACCTTCCTGTGCATACCCTTTGCAGACTAACCTTGCTTTGTTTCTTACAATTTTTCCTTCTTCATCCAATTTATTCCTAAAGACCTATTTTGTTCCAATTACATTCTTATCCTCTGGTCTAGGAACAAGTGGCCATGTCTAATTATTTTCAATTTGATCTAATTCTTCATTCAGTGCATTCACCCAATCATCATCTTTTAGTGCTTCTTTAACTGTCTTGGGTTCTATTGTAGAAATCAAGCAGGGGTTTTCTCTGATTTTCCTCATTGTTTGCACACCAACATTCTTATCACCAATTATCTACTCTTGTGAATGGTTTAATCTGACATATCTTGGTATTTCCTGTGATGGTTCTACATCTTCTGCATCAGGTTCTTCATTTTCTTCCTCACTATCATTGCTTATCGGTTAAGCACCTAATTCTGCATTAGTTGGTTGTTCATTATTTTGTGCTTCCAGTTCCATAATCACAATATTCTGCTTATTATACTTATCAGGTTATGATCTATTTGTACCTTTAGATTTGTCAGATAGATCATCTCCCTTCACATTAGCACTTTCAATAATATTCTTAGTTCTCTTATTGTAACATTTATACGCTTTACTCTTAGTAGAGTAACCAAGAAAAATTCCCTTATCAAATTTTGCATCAAATTTCTCAGTGTGATTATCTTTCTTAATAAAACACTGACTCCCAAATTTTTTGAAATAACTTACACAAGGAGTTTTTCCATACCATAGCTCATAGGTTGTCTTATTGTTAACTCTCTTCACTAGTACCCGGTTTAAAGTGTATATAGCAGTACTAACCGCTTCTTTCGAAAATATTTTAGATACATCACCCTGTAATAACACGGTTCTAATAGCATCAATTATTGTTATGTTCATCCTCTCTGTTATGCCATTCTATTGTGGTGTCCTCAGAGCTGACATATGTCTCTTGATACCCTGTTCGTCACAATACTTAACAAATTCATCAAATGTGAATTCACCTCCCCGGTCTGATCTTAAGCATTTCAAGTTCTTACCTGTCTCATTCTCAACCAGAGTTATAAATGATATAAATTTACTAAATGCTTCTGATTTCTCCTTAAAAAATGTAACCCACATCATCTTAGAATAATTGTTGGTAAAAAGCATGAAATACCTATCACCATAATAACTCTTTGTTCTCATAGGGCCATAGAGATCAATATGTACTAAAACTAAAATATTCTCAGAAGTACAATTCTTGCTCTTGAAAGAAATAGAGGTCATCTTACCGATTTGATAATCTTTGCATATCACATTATCTAGTTTAACATGTTGGGGCAATCCTCTTACAACACTTAACTTGCTTACCTTAACCAAATTATCAACATTAACATGACAACATCTTTTATGCCACAACCAACTCTCTTCTATTCTTGCAACCAGACAATTATTAACATTACTATTCAAATGGAATAAGTTACCTCTAGTTTGCTTCCCGGTAGCAACCAGTTCACCATTACCTCCAAGAATTTTGCAGACTCCACTTTTAAACTCAAGCAAATAACCTTTATCATTGAGCTGACCAACACTTAAAATATCATGCTTTAGACCATCAACCCAAACACATCATCAAAATTACTCTTCCTATTTAGAGAGATTGAACCTTTACCTTTCACCATGCAGGGAGAGTTATTTCCAAATCTAACAACACCTCCATCAAATTCATCAAGAGTTATGAACTTACTTTTGTCTCCAGTCATGTGGTGTGAGCAGCCACTGTCTATAATCCATTCATCACTATTCTCCATATGAGATGCTAGTGCCTTTTCATCTGACAGTTCCTCCTTCACGGCTACAAACACAATTTCCTCATTGTCATCTTCATCTTCAGACTCCTCATTAGTCACACCTTCATCTACTACAACATAACATTGCTTTTTGCCCTTTCCTTTATATTTTCTAAATTTCTCTTTCTTGTCAGCATTAGGACAATTAGCAACAATATGACCAATTCTACCAAAAGTAAAACACTTCAAAGGTAGCTTTCCTTTATACTTACCGGTGCCTCTTGGAAATCTTTTTGCTAATAGTGCCTCAAGTTCCATTACATGATCTTCATTGTCTTCATTTCCCTGGTTACTTCCATGACTTGTCCTGCATTCAGGATTTTGACATATATCTTTACCTTTTCTAGTAGATGAACTGGTAACAAAAGCTTTAAAGGTAAATTCATTAGATTTTGTCACACTATTGTCAAAACTATTCAACTTAAAGGTTGTGAGCTTACCAATCAATGAATCAATAGTTACCTTATCCTTTGAAATGGATCTATGTTCTTGGATTGCAGATACTCTTATAGCATACTAAGGTAGAAGAGTTCTAAGCATTTTACTTACAACAACATCATCTTTGATCTTACCTCCAATACTCTTTATGCCACCAACAACTTCTTTGATTCTCTGACCATACTGTGCAATATTTTCTCCTTCAAACATTCTCATGTCATCAAGCTTTCCTCTCAAGCTTTCCTCTTCGGCTCCTTGTACATGCTCATCTCCTCCATAGATTACATTTAACTTTTCCTAAACCTCACCTGTAGTTTCCAATCCTTAAACATCAATATATTCTAAATCAGATAAAGTACTTACATTAGTTTATAATGCTTGCATGTTCTCTTGCTGCTCTTTGAGTTCATCGGGTGTTAAGGGAGGAGTAGTAGGAGCAACATATTTTGTTTCAACTTGCTTCCAATATTGTACACCAAGTCCTTTGATGTAGATCTTCATTCTGTCTTTCCAGATCTTGTAGTTATCCTTGTTGAACTTCGGACCCTCTTACTTCATCATCTTGACTTTCTTAGAATCTTTCCCTCAAGCGGTGAGGCTTTTTGCACACAGAGGACCAAAGCTCTGATACCAATTGTTAATTCTATGAGGATCTGGTTAATACCCATGAGGTATTATGAAAAAGATTTCTTAAACTAAAAAGGCACAAAATGCGTAATTGTTATGAAATGTTAGGGTTTTCAAACCTAAAACAAGAAGAAAAGATGAAACATTTACATCTTTTTCATTCTTCTTTTTCGTTTCTTCAACTTTGCCGCCACCATGGAGATTAGGGTTTGAGAAAAAAACGTGCTTGGTAAGCTCTTCACTCCAGATCTTCTCATTATTATCTAATGCCGCTTTGAATTTCTTTTTTTTTCTTTTGTATTAAGGACTTTGTGAGTGTAATTTTGGTAATAACTTTCTGCCAAGGAATTAGGACCTGGATCTTTTCTTTTTCACAGTTATTGGTCCTCCATGGGCGCTGCTACAAGGGTATATCTTCTCTTGAGACTGCTATTTGTGGTTGATATAGTTGACAAAGATCTATCTTAAATCTTTTGATAACACTGTCCTCCTATTTCTACATCTACCTTCTTACTATTATGACAGTGTTATTTTACTGCATTTCTTCTATATGATTGTCTTTTTCCTTTAAACATGGGGTTTTGAAGGAAAACCCTCTGTTATGCTGCATTTCCTGCCATGTGTTTTGGGATTGTTCTTAGGCTGAGATTAACATCTTGTGACAATAAAACCTTCATTTAAACTTCATTGTGCTCCTATCTTTGCATCTTCATGTATTGTTCTGAGTGCTTCATTGTGCATTGTATGGACTGTTGCTTTATCGGAGTTGTTGTATTCTATGAGACTACTAATCTCTTTACTATTATTATAACAATGATGTTCTTATATTGAGGGATGAGACTATTTCACAAGACTGTTATAAACATAAAATACTTCTTTGACTATCAAAAATGTCTATCTTAGACTTGCTTCTTTCGGTGTCAATAAGTGTAATATTATAGTATTGAATCTTGCTTTTAGAATGCTTACCATTATGGGGATTTCATCTTCTTTTCACTGTCACTGTAACAACTTACTGTCTCTGTCCTTTGTCTTCCTTGTATGTACTGTACCATGATTGGATTGTAACTGCATCTTGCTTGTATCATTTTGTGTCATGACTGCAAATACTATCCATCATGCTCTTGGTTGTGACCAAATCTCTTCAAGGTGTTTTAGCTATTTGTTGTCCAAGGCTTTGACTCACTATATGATACTCTGCTAACTAGCTATGACTTCATGACTATACTCGTGATGTTCTTCTGTATGTTGCACTTTTCACTATTCATCTTTGATTTGGGTTGCTATCTCATCTCTTTTTGCTTAGAGTCTTGTGCTCTGTGTGATGGATTGAAACTTCATTCACTGCTCAAGAATTATTTGAGATCCTTCTTATCAATGTCTTAACCGTTTGAGACCACTGTCTATTATTCATTATTGAATTGGACAGTAATATTTCCAATAAATACTGCAATGAAGGTCTTCACATTGTTCACCTTTGATTTGACAGTGACCTTAGTGAAGTTGCAATCTACCTTGTGGATATATCAAATTCCCTAGGGATGCTCACTGTTTTCACCCGTACTCATGCCTGCTCAATGATGTGACAGTTCTCTCCTCCTGACTATACTTTGCCTTGATTGTGATTGACAAAGTCTTGCTATGACTTCTGTGATATGATTTTCATGCATTGAGTCTCTTTTAGAGTTCACTGGTGCTCATGACTATATAAAAGTACTTTGCACCTTGATTGTGGATACTTGTTGCTGTGTGAAACTTTTGGCTTTAAAACTGTATCTTTCATGGTGACAAATGATCTAGCTTACCTTTATGACTAAACATTTATCCATTCTTTATTATGGTACTCACATAACTGTAGCAGTCATATCACTGTCTATGTGATAGTCCTTTTCAAAATCATATTTACTCATTAGCAGTTGTAACTCTATACACTTTGAAGCGACATGTATGTTTCCTCACTGTACTTGTATACTTCATCTTGAGGACTCTTAAGTCATATATCACTGCCTCTATCACTGTGACTGCTATTTTTGTATGCTTCATTCTCACCATTAAGACCTCTATTATTCATGTTTGCATTTAGGACTGCATTAAATGGCACGACTATTCCACTTTTCTGTGAAAGGTTGCTATGGCTGTCCTTTGTGATTATCACTGCACTTTATGGCTCTTAGGTTTGTTCCCTATGGATAATTCTTGTTTGATATAACATTTATTACTTTGAATAAAGTAGATGCCAGATACCTGCAACATGTCTATCTTTAACATGCTCGTTGATGCATTATATGTTGCTTGAAACTTGAATATAATTCCAAGAATTAACAACACCCTTTGTACAATTTGTTCATTGTAAATGTGCTATCAAATTATTCATTTTGCAACTCTTGATTGTCCGTTTAGGTTGCTACATATATCTCTGTTTCTGCCTTACTGATCATTACAGGATTACTGCTTTTTGGGCAGTGGGCTATGTATGATCTCCTTTTGATTGCTCATACATGAATGTATTAAAGCTACATCTTTTGTGGGCTGTAAGTAAATATTGTCAGAGTTGCTTTCTTGAATATTTTATCTTTAGCCTTCAATACCCTGCCTGCTACATGTAATTCTTGCTATGACAACATATGAAGATATAAATGTTCTCATGGCCTTTTGACTGCTAAAATATCCTGATGATCTAGGTCTGTAATTGCATTTTCTCATATGATTTGTTATAAAGCTCTTGCCAGTGCCTGCAACTTTCAATGAACACAATCTTTTGCACTTCGGTAGCCACTATCCCTGTAATTGTTCTTGACGATTGTCTTGCTTATATGGCTCATTGATTACTATTTTACACAATCTGATATATTGGGATCATTATTATTAATCTTATGACTACTTGTCACCTTGATTGACCTTGATAGCTCCAAAGACTGCCCTTGTGAAACCCTGATCACTATCCATTGTATCTCAATTGTTGCTATGAAGCCTTGGATGGATGTCTATTGGCATACTCTATGAACAATAAGGATTCTTGATCAGTTGTCATACTATTCTAGTTAATTGGAAAATACTATGAATTGTGCAAACCAAAATAAGGTGGGGAATTTTAGTTTTTACATGATTCGCTATCACAACTGGAGTATTCTATATTTGATTCAAAGACGACTTTCCTTACTGTTCTACTTATGAAATTGATAACTTTCATTGTTTTGTGATAGCTACTTGTGCTAAAAATTAAAAATTCTCCCACCTTAAAGGTTCACTCAACTTTTCTTTGGATAAAAATGATCATACAAAATTTCTTAATGTTTATTGCAATGTTTACTTGATAATTTTCCATCTTATTTTATCTCATTTCTTGGATTAACATGTTGGGCTCAACCCTTGTGGGAGTTGGGAGCCACATTTTACCCCACATGCTACATCTGAAAACATGATTACCCCTATAGCTGCACATGAAGGGAACAAGTTAGAAAACAAATGCATATTTTTTGGATGAGTATGATATGATGACTTGATTGTTTTTTTATTTCTTGTTCAATGTGCATTTGAGTCAGTATATATATGCATAGGGATAATTGTATTTAGGATGCTTCAGATTTGTCATTGCTTAGATCTTTATGATCTAACATCATTCTCATTACTTAAATGCAGGCACTAGGAGCTATCTAGAACAACAAAAGACACAAAAGACTAGAGGTAAGACACATAGTAGAGCGACATAACGAACCAATCATTCAAGCAATGACTGGTCTCACTTCCTATTTACATTTATTTTCTTATTCATGTATATGCTCTCTTTTTATT
Organism: Cryptomeria japonica; assembly: GCF_030272615.1. Taxonomy (NCBI): domain Eukaryota; kingdom Viridiplantae; phylum Streptophyta; class Pinopsida; order Cupressales; family Cupressaceae; genus Cryptomeria; species Cryptomeria japonica. The sequence continues at coordinate 233,471,805 of NC_081407.1, forward strand.
TGCATTGAATAAGTTAGTCTCATGGCTTGTGTTTGACAAATGTACTTTTCTACATTCAATGAAGATTACTTCTTTGCTCAGAAAAGACTTGCATAAATCCTTTCTTTGTTACTTGCACTTGTATGAATGCAATAATCTGTTAATGTAATCTTTTGATTTCTGTTTATGCACTTGAATGTAATATATGAAAGATTAAGAAATGTACCTTTCCTTCTTTCAATTTAAAACAATAAGCTCTACCTGATTGAGGTATAAGTGAAAAACTGGTGACAGGAAGCAGAAGAAATAGTACACAAATTGTTCTTGTGTATGTTATTAGTTTCCTTATATTAGGAAATATTTATTTTTCCTACATACATTATTAAGCTTGTTTAGATTATATTACAATGATTAGGATGAGGACATGCTCCATAATTCTTCAATTACATGTGCCAATCATACCCATCTTTGGATAATTGAGTCTCACACCTTCTTTTGAATTTATTAGCCACCTTCCATAACCATTTGTTTATCCTTACCTAAATATGTATAATAATGTTATCACAACCTCAACCTCCTTATGATAATATCTTATGAACTTACATTTATTTTAGTGTATGAAATCTAAATTTCCAAACATTTGATGTTTTACAATTATTATTTTATGAATCACAATATCAAAATGTGAAATAAAAGTTGAAGTGTATTACTCCACTTCAGCCTAAGATAGGAAAAGAAGTCACAAAATACATTTCCCACACCACTCTCACTCCCTCGAGTGCATGGCCACTTTAGACAATAAGAAAACTTGCTCTTAATAATATTTTGATGAGCTTAGCTACCTATCCACTTCATATTGTGGCAAATAAAGAGAGTCACCCCATCTACCATGTAAGTCAAACTCACTCCAAACTCACCATGTCTTGAAGTAGTCACTACCTCTCTCCTCGTTAGCTACATTAAACATCGATAGCTCAGGAATTGTGGCGACAAACTATAGAGAAACACCATTCAACGTGGAGAAAAGCCACTCCATGTCGTGGCACAGTTGCATGCAATCTTCACAATGAACTCCTTCCACATCTGCAACTAGATACTGCCAATCTGTAAACAGATCTAAAGAAAACATTATTCTAACTATCACCAACTTCCCATGCCAACTCTCAAAATAGGAAAGACCTAGAATGTGGCAATGAAGAGGAAGAGGAAACTTGGAGTTTCATGGCATGGACTAAGTTACAAGTAGAAAAAATCTTCCATGTCTCCAACAAAGAGGAAGATGACTCTAAATTCGTGGAAAAAAATGGTGGGAGAAAAATTAATATAAAGCAATGGGTTTTCATTCCATAGACAACAGACAGAGATCTGCCCATCAATACCCTTTCCTCTATGAACATTATAGGGGAGATGATCAGAAGTAAATTTGAAATATTGAAAAAAATATTTTCATATTTTTTTATAGTTTTTCTATATGTTAGTAATTGGTATTTTTGAAAGCTTTCGGAGCATTTTCAGCGCTTGAAACTTTGGCCTGTCCTTTAAAACATTGCCATAGGCAAGTTATTTTAGGACTTCGCCTTCAACTCTTGGAGAATTTTCCAATGAGTTAAACGGCTTGCGATTTTGAGTCTTGAGTAGAAAGTTATGTCTAGTTAAAGTTGGGACAAAATTTCATATAGTTTTTTGAAAATTTCTTAGTTTTGGATTTTATTATGTAAATAAACAAATATGATGTTGGGTTTCGATTCTTAAGGGGTTTTGGTGACCCTTGGAATCTCATAAACTGATATATGTTGGATTTTTGAATTAAATAGATTACTTTTTTTGGCTTGCTTCAATTCTGTGTTTACCTTGTTCATGTAAACAAATCCACAATACCACAGGTTCTCACTTAGGTGTTGTCATCCGAATCCATAATTCAGATTAGGAGAACACTAGGTTCATGGAGGGCCAACCTTAAATCACACACACTAAGTAATATATTAAGTCTAGAGAATGTTAGGTGTGTGATTTAAGTCGTCCATTCATAGAGTAAGAGAAGAGAGCATTGGCAAGGTGCATGGAGCCTACCATCCACAACAACAATTTGAAAGGAAGGCATTGGCAAAGTTGTGGGTCTTCATATCTCCAATCCCAACCAGGAAATAGGGATATCAAGTAGGTGGATTAAACCCTCTATTTCCATGTTGATAATGTTGGATCTTAGAATGAATGAAGAATTTTTAAGAAAATGAGTCATGTCTTTATATAGAGAATTCTATCTCACATTAGTGAATACCAAGGAATCTTAGATCAGTAGGGAAATATTGCAGCTAGGTAAACAAATAGAATTTGGCTCTTATTGATCTCTTTCCATTAACATGTTTTTAAATCTATACAAAAATCATCCTTTTGTTCTTACTTCCCCACCATCTTTCTAATGTTAGATGAAGGAGTCACTTAATCCAATGACTCTTCAATTAATGATGGTCACTAATTCTAATTTATTTAAGAAATTCATTGAGTATAATATGTCTATTTGATCTAACAAGATATACCTTTTGATTGGTATCAAAATAATATTACGTTAATCTTGAAATTATGTTGCAATGAAAAACCTTAAAGGACTTAGACATAAGTTTTGGATGAATAATCTAAATGGAATTACATGACATGATCGTAATGAAGTGATCCTTTTTACAATAATCATTAGCTAACATAAACAACTAGTACAAAAATTAAAAAAAGGAAAATACCTTGAATATCTCAAGGACATTATATCTTGTTTCCTAATAACTTGATAGGATCTTAGTTTTTCTCACCATTACTGTTTAGTATAAACATAATATAGTTGTTTGAAGTAAACATACAATCTTTTTTGATGTAAAATGTAATCCGCAATCATTCATTTTTTTTTACTACTTGAAATAAACTAAATGAGATGTTAATTATTTTCTATTAAATCATAAGGTGCAATCTTTGCCATTGTGATAAATAATTGTATTCTTGAAGGATGATTTAGAATAGATAAAATCATCTATATGAGTTTATAATTGGCTAGTATGCCATTTCATTTTATTTTAAATGACAAGTAATTTGAAAATTATAATTCATTAATTGTTATCTTCAATAACGATTGATTTGAAATGATTCCTTTGCATGAAAATGTAAATAATCCCTTTCCTTTTAAAATCTTATAATTACTTCCTAAGCAATTGATTGGACAAAATTTTCAATACATTACTACATCGTAGCCTTCCTCTCATGTGTGCATAAGATATGAAAGATTTTTGTTTTATTAGATCTAAAGAACTAGTCATTAACATAGTTACATATCACATTCTCCCAATTGTTGCATATGACTGTGAAGCCTAACACAAACCACTAATTACTAATTTACCATAATCCAAGATATCAACACTCCACGCATCATACTTAGGAGGATATGAATTAAATTGGTGGGTGGTTCCTATGAAAAAAAAATAGAAATCTTTTAAACTTAAATGCCAAATGTCCAAAAACTATTCAATTAATCACTCATAAGCTAATAATGTGATCAATACAATATCTTAACAATAATTTAAATATACATTAAATAGTTATTTCCTATTGAAAGGTATATGCAAATGAATTTATCATTGTAAAAGATTATACAAAACTATTCCTTACCTTCTCAAAAATTAAACAACTAGGATCTCATCTAATTAAGAGATGTTCTAGAAAGAAATCTTAGTTAGTATTGCAATCTACATATAAGATTTAGGAGAAATATACCACCTAAAAGAGAAGATCAATAAAGGTTAGCTTTAAAATTAATTGTTTTTAGCTCAATGCTAAAACTAAGGATTAAGAAATATATGATTCAATTCTTAGTAGATTAACAATGTAGTTGGAAATATATTTGAATTAGAAGCATCCCTTTTCCTTCTTAATAATGGATTTATGATAGCATATAAATAATAATTTATTTATGTATGTCTCACCTTAAGAAGTTAATATAATTATTGAATAAAGTTATATTGTTTATCAATAAATGCCTCAAAGTATAACTCACAATTAATGAAATATTATAATATTTTCTATAGTTTCTTTTGTGTAAATCGTGAGAATGATTTAAAGAGATAAAATTATATTTTGAAAGGATATAATTAGATTGTATTTTGTTTGAATTATCTTCCTTTTCAAATAATGAATTCTACTTGTCATTTAATAGTTTTATTTTCCAGATAGATAGAATGATTCCTTCCTAAATCTTGTAATTTTCTTTCTATTTTCCTCTATATGAAGCACTTATTTTTATATAATAGTTTAGTTGCATTTTTATTTTTATGTTGTTAGTAAACATACACAAGAGGAGCAATATAGAAAAACCCTTGCAGTTTTTAGTATATACAGTTCCTCTGGGTCGTGCTTACGGGTAATGCCGTCGTGATTGAGCTATTGCATCTAACGCCTAATAAAATTGCAACAATGGTGTCTATGGCATCATCCCTATAAATCGTTAGGGAGTAATAAGGGACATTGTGGAGTTAAAATCCAAGGGGTGGGAAATCATTCTTGGATAAAAAATTCTAATAAGATATTTTTTGAATGAACCTACATCCGCTAGTGAAAATCGTAGAAAACCCCAATAGGGCTTGGATGTATGCAATTCTTCTATTTTGTTATTTTAATTTTGGGATATTATGATTCTCTATTTCAACACATGGGATAAGAGTGACGTGATCTTAGGAATAGGATTTAGATGGAATTAGGTAAACAAGCTAGGGGCCAACATGGACCCTTTTTGCTTTATGATCTTGCCAACGTGGGTAGCAACTATGGAGAAACTATCAAGGACAATGACCCTAGAAAGGGTTATGTACCCATTAAACATCTTACATCAAACCCAATTTAGAAACCAAAATTACATAGGCCTTGATCTTGTTTGGAAACAGTGTATGTGGACAGTCTAGGGATGGAGTGTGTCCTTAGTACATAGGCAATCAGGGATGGGAATTTAGGATGGTTAAACAAGAGTAATAACTCAAGATAATGGTTAAGGGGATTGGGTTAATAATTTCTAACATAAATATTAAGCTAAAATAAATTCATGTATACTTGGAAGGATCTTAGATGGATTGCTTGATACCTTGAGCCCATAGGCTAAATTCCGAGGTGTGTTTCAAGCTAAAATAAAAATAATACCTCTGAGGACGACGACCCCAATGCACTTCCAATATGAAGTGTAGTCTTCAGGGATGTGACTCAGGACTCAGATGGTCTTGATGATTCACAAGATTATGGACATAGCACATACTTATCCCATGCCTAAATGGAGATAGATGCCTACACCTGTTGGGTGGCTGCCTATTGTGAATAAAACATATGCCTAAACCGCATGATTAGATGAATGAACTAATACCTATGCTATCTAGATAGGAATACCTGAGTATATTGATGAATGAACACTTAATAACTTAAAGAAAATTAATAACACAAAAAAATTAGTTTTTTGTGCTATTATGGAAGGTTATTACATTTGTAATCAAACATTTATCAAGTAGGTAAAAATCCCACCTATTTTGGGTAGATTAGAGTTATTACTCTTAGAATTAGTTGCCCCTATTTTGTTATATAAATATCCCTCACCTCTTGCTGTGCTAAGTTTGCTAGCTCAATTGATTATGAATTCTAGTTTAGTGCAAAGGGAGTGCAAAGTTTGTTCATCTTTGGATTCTAGTCTCGCTTTCCTTCAGTCATTTTGATCTTGGGTGGATTCATAGCTAAATCTGACATGGCATCAGAGCTAGTTGTGAGTTGTGGGTTCACAATCTTTTAGGAAACTAGAGTTACTTTATTCTTGAAAGCAAAGTATGCTGTTTTCTTGCATTTGATGATGTCATGGAGAATAAAAAATGGTTGAAAGAAGTTCAAATTTTTGGGTGATCCTCTATCTTTATTTTCACCATAGGTATTTTGGGAGCTTCCTAGAGGAAATCTGGGCTCACTATTGATTTTAGAGCAACCAAGAAAGTCATAATAGCTTTTTATTTTGTTTAGATCGAATATCGGAGGTGAAATTTATGAATGTTTGAAGTAGAGGTTTCATGGCCAGATTTGGAGAGTAGCTATTCTTTTGAGACATTTTGAGGTCAAATAGATTATGTCATCAGGTTTAGAAAGCCCACATCCCATTAAATTGACTGTCAAATCATCAATTTTGAAGAAAGTAAAATTTGGAGCAAAATTTTTAGCAGGCAAGCCATACAACCTATGCATGATACGACACACTTTTTGAGACAAAAATCATTAATTTTTCTATTATTAAATAAAATATATATTGTTTTTTTAGAAAAAAAAATAGTATTTTTAAATTTATAAAAGTTAGTTTTAATTTTTTCTAAAATTTGAAAAAATAAAAATAAAAAGTACTTGGAGGGTACCTACGCAGATATACTCTGCAGGCCTTGTCCCTACAGGTTGTACCAAAGGAGGTATGCAGGTACCCTTGTTGGGCCCCATACCCCTATTGGGCTACACCCTTTGTTTTAAAACATGAACCTTTAAAAGAACCACACACCCCTATTAAATCATTTAAGGTGTAGCTTCAACCCTCGATTGTTTGCCACTTGGATTTCATGGCAATAAAAATATTTTTTTATTATTATTAAAATTTTCAAATTTACACAATTTTTTTTTAATAAGCTACTATGTGCCCTCTTCAACCTTTGTGCTAGTGATATCGACTTGCATGTTAATCTTTTGACCTTGTGTCATACTTGGCGATTTTTTCTAAATTTGGCTATAATTAATTTTGGTTGGAGGTTTCTTAAAATTAGTAAACATTTTACCTTTAGTTGGAAAATTGACAAATTTGGTAGTTTTCTAAATTTTATGGTAGTTCAGCTAAATTTGGTGAAGGTTGATTTTTCCAGATTTTGGATCCATCTTTGTTGGAATTTTGCATTTTGCCCCTCATCTTTAGACAACTCATTCTCAGGCATAAAAAGGCATTTTTTAGCATAATTTTTTTGATTTGGGGTAAAATTTTGTGCTCTTCATGGTAGTGAAATCAATTTTTTCTCAAGTGATACCACTTTTCCAAAAAAGTAGTTTTCTCATCAAATCCTAAAGGACATTTCTCATTTTTTTAATTTCAAATGGATGTAAATTTTCACATGCGACCTCAGATTCAGGTGATTATATTTTTTGAAATTGAATATTTTTCTAAGAACTACACATTGGTGTTATTTTGAAGTTCTCATTTTGAGATTTTATTTTACATTTAGTCTTTGAGTCCATTTTTGGACGTTGTAAAATCCTAGAAAATAATTCCAACATTGAAAACACATTGATTTATTAAGTGCCAAAACATTTTTTTGTTGGGGAGATTCTTGATTGAGTGAAAAAAGGGGCATATCTCTTGATGTATGTGTTTTTTTACTATTTCTTTGTGCTCTTAGTTTCCCACACATAAATCATTCTAAGGCTCCTTTGCTAACACCATATAACCATGCAACTCGACATCAATGTATGATACAATAGACAAAGTTCGAGGCTATCAAATTGACAATGATTTGATTAGCCTTGATCTAAAGAACTTTGAGAACATATGGGATTATATGACTAAGGTTAATGATTTGAGAGCACAATTTAAAGAATGTAGTATTGAGAAAAAGGAAATTTAGTTATTATAATGTATTGAACAAACTAGGTCTTGAATATGCATATTTTGTTTCTAGCTTTCACACTCATAGGATAACTATGGTATTGGCTTACTTTAAGTCTTCATTTGCATCTTTTTTGAGATGTTGATACATGAACAACAAAATCTTCTTTCTATGGGTCTCGTAAAGAAATCCAAGAATCAAGTTTTATTGGCTAGTTGGCCTAAGGAATTGAGAGAGTCAAGGTAATTTGACAAGAAACAAAAGAAATTAAAGAAAAATCTAGATACAGATCGAACATAGAATAAATCATTTTTAAAAGATGATTCATCTAAGAAGGAGAAGCCTACTTGTACATATTGCAAGAGGATTGAGCATGAAGAACATTCTAATTATGAGAAGGCTATTCATGATCTAAAACATCTTGTTAAGAGGAACAACATTGATCTACCTTCTAGAATTTTTGAGTCGACTTCTTCTTCCCATTTAAAATATTCAGTATCTGCTCAAGAAAAAGGTCATGTAGGACTTGCTTCTGAATCACCTAAAAATAAAGGTAAAACTCTTTGTGCTCCTACAAGTCTGAATCAGGGAGATGACTCCTAGATTCTGGAGCTTCTCACCATATGATTTCTGCACGATCTATGTTCTCTTCTTTTGAGCCTTGTGTTATGCCACCTATTTTGAAGGGCAACAATACTTACATGATTTTAATTTGGAAATGTTGTGTTTATATTGGAGATGGTATCTTAATTGATGTTTTTTAGGTACCTCATCTATCAAACTGTAGCGTCCTAAAATTGCGACACTTGCAATTTCGACTGCATTTTGGTCTTCACGATGGCGACGCAACACGGAACTTGAATGGAGACCCCGAAACTTGTTTACGACACCAAAAACTGCATTTTCTTGCACCCTGGCCTGAACCTCCTTTGCACCCTGCTGTCCCGGGAGGTGGGACCAGAGCGCCCAGCGCCCTGGTCCCCCAGGACCATGGCGCCCAGCGCCCTTGTCCCTGGCCCTATTTTGGGCCCGGTCTCCTATGGGACTTCGGGTCTTTTTGTTTGCAAATTGGAAAATTATCTTTCCTGGTCGGCCTAAGGTCGGAAAAATCAGTCTATTAACCCTAATTGGCAAGTATATAGACTACATTTTCTCTCTCATTTTGGGTAGAGGATGAACATATGTGGAAACGATATTCAAGCATTCAAGCATTCAAGCATCCAAGCATTCCTTCAAGCAATTGATCATTCCAAGTCTCCATTCAAGGCTAAGTGTTGCATTCAAGACAAGGATTCAACCATTGAAGAGGAGATCACTTACTACATGCTACATACAACATACAACATACAACAAACAACAACATCTATACCTTCGCACATAAGGATACAAACATCCTTACAACAAGGTATTAGTACTTGTTTTACATTACAGACATTTACATTTACAACATTTCTCATTTCTTGGTTAATTCCAAAACCGGGGTTTGACCTAAAGGCAAACCCCTAATCCCTAACCCCCCAATCGTCTTCGCTTTTTTGTGTGTAGGTTGCAGGTACGCGGTTGGAATTGAAGATCTGGAATCTTTGTGCAGAGACGAACAGATCCCCCTTCATTTCGCGGATTTTTCGGAGGACCGTGTGCACGCCGGGCGCCATCGTCCCGTCAACTTTTACTCAAATTTGCAGGACAGCGCCGTATCGACATTTTACTGTTAATTCCAGGTCCGCAGCTTCATACTATATCCCTATCTCAGTTTATAAGCGAATCTTTCTCACTTTCTATGCATTCCTAGCTTATTCATTCTATCCACATTCTTTACAAAAGAGAATAGCCTTGCTGTCTTAACCCTTGAAACGCATTTAGCATCCAATCTTGCATTGTGTGGAATTGGATCTTGTGGGTTTCAACCCCTCTTTTGAATGTAAAGTCTCCCTAAGTGAAAACCATCAACCCTAGCAACCTCCCTTCTCTCTCCTTGGAGTTGGAAGAGGGGAGAGCAACTAGGGTTCGATCGCGATTTTCCGCTTTACATTTTGGTGAACCCGACGTGAACATCCTTTTTGATTATTCATGGTTAGATTTGAAAATTTGATTCCTTGATTACATTTCCATGTTTGATCTTCTGCAAATTTTAGAGGTTAATTGCATAAAAACCCTAAAATTTCTTTTTAGTAATTGAACTTGTGAAATATTTAATTGTTAATGTTTATTTCAGATCTGCCCTTCTATTACAAATTCATATTTGTGCTTTAATTTTGAAAATTAGGTGGTTAAGTGTCAAAACCCTAATTTTTGAAACCCTCTTGATCCAATCTTTGTCCGACAATTTCACCGATCAAAACATCTCCAAATCAGCTGTAACTTTGGATTCCGCAATAAAATCACAATATCTTTCATCCTTAAAAATTTGGAAAAAAGTTGCGAGGACCGTGTGCACTCCGAGCGCCATCGTCCCTGACATTTTTTTCGAAATTTCGGGAGCTAGATCTTACTGTATTTTTCTGCTAAAATCCAGAATTTTGGCTGATTTTATCAATTCTAACACTTTCAAAATTACAGTCAAAGTTGGTCTTGTGATTGCTTGGTTTAAGGCTTCCAAACATTCAAAAATTGTTGAAATTGAAATTTTGTGTCAAAATTGTGTTCTTAGTGTCCTAAGTCTGAAAAGTGTGTTTGCATTCATCCGAAATTTCAGTGCTTTATTCAAATTCTTGCAATTTGTGACTTTTGAAATTAAGTGCTTAATTACAACAACTTTGATTTCCGCTTTCAAAATTGAATTTTGCGTGAAATTAAGTCTACTTTTAAATTTTAAAACTTGCATTGTTTTTGGCATTCCCTCTAAAATCATAAAATTCAAAATTTCAGTTTCCCTCTCTTTTTCAAAATTCAAATTTTGCATTTTTTTGACAATCTTGGTAGGGTTCAATTTTGAGATTGCAACTTTAATTTGGCCTATCTACAGATCGTAAAATCACTCAATTTTTTCAGATTAGCTCTAAAATCATCATACCTTTCATCCCTGCAAATTTCGAAAAAAGTTGCAAGGACCGTGTGCACTCCGAGCGCCACGGTCCCGGACATTTTTTCCGAAATTTCGGGAGACTGTCGTGATTGCATTTAACGGCTTAAATCTAGAAGATTGGCTGATTTTACTGAAAATTGCTACCTCTAAAATTCAAAATCTTCTCTCTCTCTCTAGTGCATGAGTTTTACAACAATAAGCCCTACTTACATTATTCCCGTTAGACGAAGCCGTAGAATTAAGTCTTTTCGAGGTTTAATTACCGAGGAGATGGAACCTAATTTGAATAGCCTTTTTAACGAGGACATGGGTAATTCCTCTAATCCTCCTAATGATGAAGAAGCTCTCCATGAGGTTTCTGTAGAACAACTTTCGAAATTGGATAATCAATTTGATGATTTTCGACAGTGGATGTCTCAAGAATACCCTGATAGTCAAGCTCTTCCTTTAATTGAGGGTCTAAAACATATGCTTCAAAGTGATAAGAATGGAATTGATATTTTGTGTGGTATTGTACACATTGTGGATTCGAATGTGATGCCTATGAAGAGTTGTGCTGAAACGTTAGGTTATACACAACCTCCTACTCAAGTTAATCATTCTATTCCCTTGACAACTTCTATTGCTAGCATACCTACCTTTACATCAAACATAATGGCTACTTCTATACAAGACATTCCCCGTGTGATCACTAGTCATGGGGGCAATCCTTCTTCTTCAATTAACCCTCTCCCTTCATTTAATCGGACTTCTTCATTCATTCCTTTAATGAATGTTCCTATTACATCTCCACAAATGAACATGACGCAAGGGGGCAATTCATTCAACCATTCCATTCCTCCTTGTAGTGTTCCTCCTGTCCAATCATCTCCTATGACTAATTATCATAGAGTCCGACCACCTTACTCTTTACCTTCTTTCAATAACATAACACCTCCATCTCAATCTAACACACCTAATATGAATTCTTCGACTGAAGCGACCATTAACAATCTTGCACAAACTGTCTCTTCTTTACAGCAACAAATTGCCTCTATGAATCAATCTAAGTTTAGTGTGCCCACATTTGATGTTGCGAGCCCACTTTCTCTTGATATTGTTCGAGCTATCCCTCGTAAACATGTTGAAATCCCGCATTTGGAGCTTTATAATGGTAAAGGAGATCCTCTAACACATGTTAAGACTTTTCAAACAATATGTACCGATTTTGCTTATGACCAAAGGTTGCTTGCAAAATTGTTTACTAGAACATTAAGAGACAAAGCCCTACAATGGTATTGCTCGTTGCCTTCTTATTCTATTACTTCTTTCAAACAACTTGCAAATGCTTTCATTCAACAATTTCAAAACAATATAAGTCCTAAAGTTACTTTGATTGATTTAATGCATTGTAAACAAGGTGTTAAAAAAAAAGTGACTGATTTCATTGGTAGATATAAGCATTTGTATGCTCAAATTTCTTTTCCAGTGCCTGACAATGATATTCAAAGAATCTTTATTTCTAATTTACAAAAAGATATTCGAGACAAACTTTTGTTTTCTGAGTTTACTTCTTTCCAACAGTTGTGTGCAACTCTTCACAATTATCAACTGACTATGAGTCAAATGGAACAATCACATCCTATGGCTCCGAGTGATAAGGGTGATAGCAATCAACAACCATTTGGAAAGTTTAAACCGAACAGAGATTCCATCAAATTCAATGAAAACATCATCAACAACAATGTGAATGCAGCATCAGGTGTGCCTCCTATTTCTAAATTTTTCAAGAAAGAAAGAAAGTATACTCCTTTGAATGAATCATTGCATAGTATAATGAATAAGTTATTGGAACAAAATGTGCTTACTCTTGCTCCTATAAGGCAAATAGATCCTGCAAAGATAACTTCACCTTATTTTGATAACAAATCTTTTTGTCAATTTCATCGTCAGCCTGGGCATGATACTGAAAAATGTTTTTCTTTAAAGGGTAAAATTCAAGATTTGATTGATAATAATACTATTTCTGTTTCTGGAGTGAATGATAAAGGCAACACATCTGTAGCTCCTCCTAACCAAAATCTTCAGATTTTTACTGATCCATTACCTTCTCATACCTCTAATGCGATTGAGGCTAATGATTCCTCTCTCTCATCTGATGGTCTTGTGTCTATGACTCCGAATGTGATTAACTTTGTAGAGCAGCAAGAAAACCCTAAAGAACCTTCCATCACATTTGATTCTAGTGAAACCATTAGGGCACCTGATGGTCCTTTATACATAGTTGCAAAAGTCAAGAATACACCTTGCAGTGGAGTGCTTATTGATCCTTCGTGCATGGTTAATGTTATTACTGAAGAATTTCTTTTTACTTTGCAATTGAATCAAGTGATCTATGACAAAACAGATGTGGTTGTGAAATTATTTGATGCATTTTCTTCTCCTGCAATTGGTTCTATTACATTACCTATTGAAGTTCATAACAAATCCCTTGATGTGAGCTTTGCTATTATTCCTTCATCCGAACAATTTCGTGTGAAGCTTGGCTATCCTTGGCTATCTTCCATGAAAGCTATTGCTTCTCCTATTCATAAGTGTTTGAAATTTCCCCATAATGGTGAAGTTGTTACTGTCAATCATAGTCTTTTTAAACCAGCGGAAAGAACCTCTAGTGTTCCTATAGATTATTTTTGGCCTAAATAATTCCAATCTCTTCCTCCGCGAAGTGATCATCTTTTCAAAACTTATCAAAAGTGGAAAACAGATATGATCCTATGTCTAAGTGAACCTAGAACACCCAAACTTGATATTCCTATCATTCTTGAGAAGGAAGTTCTTCCTTTGAAAGATAAAACTAATGTGTTTCCTCAAGAAGATTCTCAACTCGTTCCCATGGATGTGACTATGTCTATACCTAATAAACCTTCTAAGAGTAGACCTATACCTCCTCGTCATGATGGACTTGGTCTCCTTCCTAAACCAAAAATTCCTCCTTTATATGGAGCAGTTCCTCCTCCTTCCTTTTATAGAGAGAAGAGACCTTCTTCTTCTCCTATTATCCAGCTTAAGAGACCACAACCTAAACAGCCAAGTGATAAGGATGAGAACATTCCTCCTCCTCAATCTTCTCCACTTCATACTAAGACTAGACGAAATCGTTCTGCACGTGAATGCCGACGAAAGCGTCGTCTTAGAGCTCAAGCAGCTGCTTCTCAAACTTTGCAATCTCCAAAAACACCTTCAACAAGCATTATTCCATTTTCTCCTCAGCCAGAAATTGAGCCTAAATCTCCTAAACATAAGATGCATGATGGTCTTGATCCTGTGCGAGTTAAAGATCCTATTTTTATAAATCTTGATGATGCTATAGATGAAAATGTTATTCATGATGAACATGTTACTCCTCTTGCTTCTGATAGTGAATATGAACTTGTTGATGTTGATAACCGTTTATCTAATGAATTTTTTAAAGCACTTATCCTAGCTCCTAGACAAGAACAACGTGGCGTGGAACATGAACATAGCCCTTGTTTGGATCTTGTGATAGCTCCATCTGCTGTGTTGGATGTTCCTCCTCTAGCGTGTTCCCTGCCTTCCCGAAACATTGATTAGCAAGATCGGGGGGTAGATGACGTGCTAGACTAGTTGCATTAGCATAGCAGATTCTCTCCTCCTCTCTTTTGTTACTTCTTCTATGTGTTATTCTCATTCTTCTATTTGTTGTCCTTAGTGTTGTCTACTTGAGGACGATGCAAAGCATTGCGACCTCTTTTGGTCTCTCTCATGTTGACTCAAAAGACACATGTGTTCCCTTCTTCTAGGTGACCTTCCTTGATTGGGAAATGAAGAACAATTATGCATACATACATATGATATATATACATGACTTATCATACAGCATACTGACCCCGAGGAAAGCGAAGTCACCTCGTGCTTTGTGTTTGTGTCTATTATCTTTGGGTTTATCACACACTTGGGGGCTAAATCTTTGTGATAACGTGCTCCTTTCCTTTCTCATTTCTTATGTGTATCACTATGTTAAAACAATCACCCTCGTTGAGGCGTGTGCGATCGCTTTAACGTAGGGGGGCATACACCCTGTCTATCCCTTCAAGATACTTGAAAATTTCTTGGCGAACTTAGCTTTGCCTTGAAAATTTTTGGTATTTCTCTTGCATGACTCATAGTGAGGGAACCTTACTACTGACAGTCATGGTTCTCCCTCGTGATCTTCCCTTTTACTTTGTCAATCGAAGTCGTAAGATCCTTAGTCCACTGGGGGCTTGGTGTGTCTTGCCTCTTTGACGTGGTGAAAGTCTTTCAATGTTGTTTCCTTGTACTTTACCGGAAGTATGAGCATACATACTCCCGCTAAAGTGGAGGCTAAATGTAGCGTCCTAAAATTGCGACACTTGCAATTTCGACTGCATTTCGGTCTTCACGATGGCGACGCAACACGAAACCTGAATGGAGACCCCGAAACCTGTTTACGACACCAAAAACTGCATTTTCTTGCACCCTGGCCTGAACCTCCTTTGCACCCTGCTGTCCGGGGAGGTGGGACCAGAGCGCCCAGCACCCTGGTCCTTCAGGACCAGGGCGCCCAGCGCCCTGGTCCCCCAGGACCATGGCGCCCAGCGCCCTGGTCCCTGGCCCTATTTTGGGCCCGGTCTCCTATGGGACTTCGGGTCTTTTTGTTTGCAAATTGGAAAATTGTCTTTCCTGGTCGGCCTAAGGTCGGAAAAATCAGTCTATTAACCCTAATTGGCAAGTATATAAACTACATTTTCTCTCTCATTTTGGGTAGAGGATGAACATATGTGGAAACGATATTCAAGCATTCAAGCATTCAAGCATCCAAGCATTCCTTCAAGCAATTGATCATTCCAAGTCTCCATTCAAGGCTAAGTGTTGCATTCAAGACAAGGATTCAACCATTGAAGAGGAGATCACTTACTACATGCTACATACAACATACAACATACAACAAACAACAACATCTATACCTTCGCACATAAGGATACAAACATCCTTACAACAAGGTATTAGTACTTGTTTTACATTACAGACATTTACATTTACAGCATTTCTCATTTCTTGGTTAATTCCAAAACCGGGGTTTCACCTAAAGGAAAACCCCTAATCCCTAACCCCCCAATCGTCTTCGCTTTTCTGTGTGTAGGTTGCAGGTACGTGGCTGGAATTGAAGATCTGAAATCTTTGTGCAGAGACGAACAGATCCCCTTTCGTTTCGCGGATTTTTCGGAGGACCTTGTGCACGCCGGGCACCATCGTCCTGTCAACTTTTGCTCAAATTTGCAGGACAACGCCGTATCGACATTTTACTGCTAATTCCAGGTCCGCAGCTTCATACTATATCCCTATCTCAGTTTATAAGCGAATCTTTCTCACTTTCTATGCATTCCTAGCTTATTCATTCTATCCACATTCTTTACAAAAGAGGGTAGCCTTGCTGTCTTAACCCTTGAAACGCATTTAGCATCCAATCTTGCATTGTGTGGGATTGGATCTTGTGGGTTTCAACCCCTCTTTTGAATGTAAAGTCTCCCTAAGTGAAAACCATCAACCCTAGCAACCTCCCTTCTCTCTCCTTGGAGTTGGAAGAGGGGAGAGCAACTAGGGTTCGATCGCGATTTTCCGCTTTACACAAACAATATTCTTTTCATCTATCAAATCACCCATGGTGGAGTAGGGAAGACTGTGGAATTCACACTCGATTCAATCATCATTCAGGACTTAGAAAGTAGATAGATAATTGATACTGGGATGGTTGTGTGTAGAAATAGGTCTTTTACGCCTTGAATAATTTTTATAATGTATTATTTGTTTATTATGTGTGTGGTGTACCTAGGGGAACCTAGATGGACATACATAACTAGGAGATGACATTCTTGGGGCCACTTTATGTTGTATTGTAACATTGAGATATATTATATTGTATTTATTTAATATTGGGGGAAGTAAATTAATAAAGTGAAAACATAGTACCCAATATTAAATGTGGGGTCAATGGTTTGTAATCCCATGGATTTAGTCACATGGTTTTATGTTTAATACCACTTTGTGGTAAAGTGGGAGCTTGTTTCTATAAAAGAAACCACACGGGTAGTTGTTTAAGGCTAGAAAGTTAGCTATGTTAGAATTTTTTAAGGGTTTCAACCATCACATGGTATGTGTGGTTACATGCTCATTCACATAGAGTGCTTGTAGAGTGCTTGTGATTTAAAAGTGTTCATGGTGTATTGTAATGTTGTATTACTAAATAATACATGGTTAATGGATGCTAGAGCCTAGTTTTTTCCCTCATGAGGGTTTTCTTAGGGTGAATCTTGTGTCATCTTTTATGGTTATGTTGTCTATTCTTTTGCATGTGGATTTTGAGTACTTGTTTGTATTGATTTCTCATTTGGATTTTGTGAAAATTTTCATTGTATGGCTGCATATTTTCCAACCAATTAATCATGCATCTTAAAGTTATACACCTTTTTATAAATTTCACTTGATGGTTCAACTCCAATCCTTTGATTGATGATCACACTCCTAGTGTGAACTTTGATTTTTAGGAGAATTTTGGCTACTTTGATTTGGGTATTCTCAAGTTAGATCAAGTTATTGACCATTTGATTCATTCTCCTCCATCTATTGTATCTTATTAGAATACTTGTGTTGCTACTTTTGTGCCTACTTGTGATTCAGTGTAGCATGAAAAACATTATCTTACAGATCCAATTTCTTGGGATGAATACTTGGTAGACATTGCATGTTTGTTTAAATAGTGTCATATTTCAAACTTGGGAGATTCTATTCATGACATTCATCTTATCTTTGTTAAAGTTGATTCTTCTTTAGTTGTTGTGGAGGAACCTTTGGATCCCATTCTTCATTTTGCACATGATCATTCATCATAGTTTGACATTAGTGTGTATACTTTTTAGTAGAATCTGGAGGAGGAACCTTTATCTTTAGAGGAGATACTTGAGTCTTTGGATCTTGTTCTACATACATCTCTACAATTTTTTTGATATTCATTTATATCAGTGTGGCCTATAATGTCTCATTTGAAATTAACAACTTTTGACATCGACACGGAGATAGATGAGCAATTTTCAGATACTTCATACGTTTGGCACTTTCTTCCTTTATATTCCTTTCATGAATAGGAAG
The DNA here is from genome assembly GCF_030272615.1 of Cryptomeria japonica. Classification (NCBI taxonomy): domain Eukaryota; kingdom Viridiplantae; phylum Streptophyta; class Pinopsida; order Cupressales; family Cupressaceae; genus Cryptomeria; species Cryptomeria japonica. The sequence goes on from NC_081407.1 coordinate 233,489,604, forward strand.
ACAATCCACATAAACCTTTTGTTTATTTCTTCCTAAGTGAAGGAATGTTGTTCAATGATTGCGGTATATCTTCTACATCTAGTTTTGAGCATCTACCATTGGTACAATTTACTACTTGGAGGAAGGTTACATATTCATTCTTATCCTTTCTACTTTGGAGGGGATTTCTTCCTTACATAGCATTATTTCTTGTGGTGGAAAACTTATTTTTTATTCTCTCTTTTGGGGAGGATTTTTGGCCCATTGGTTTTTTTTTAATTTTCTTTGTTTGTGAGAGATTGTTTTGTACATGGGTACTTAACATGGCCTTGTAGTTGAGACCCATATTTGTGGCACTTAAGTGGGGCTATTAGTTTAGGTTCTTGTTTTCTTTATGTTAGGAAATATTTATTTTTCCTACACATTATAATCTTGCTTAGGTTATATTTGAATGATTAGGATGAAGACATTCGGCATAATTCTTCAATTACATGTGTCCCTCACATCCAACATTGGGTAGTTGAGTCTCACACCCTCTTTTAGATTTATTATCCACCTCCCATAACCATTGGTTCCTCACCTAAGTAGGTATAACCATGCAGTTTAACATTTACCAAGTAGATAAAACTCCTGGCTATTTTGGGTAGATGAGAGTTATCACTCCTCTTGGAATTATTTATCCCTATTTTGATATATAAACAACCCTCACCTCTCCCTATGCTAAATTCATTAGCTCACTTGATCATGAGTGATAGTTCAGTGCTAAGGGAGTGCCAAGTTTGTTCATCTTTGGATTCTAGTATTGATTTCCTTCAATAATTTTGATCTTGGGTGGATTCACAACTAATTGTAACATAAACTATAAATACACATGGAGTGAACCCACAATAGTGAGTCCCACTCATCGAAAATCACATTTTTGAAATTTTTGGGTGCTCAACATCCAAATGCATTCAAACAACGATACCTTCATTCAAAGGTGGTGATAAAAATAGCTTCAAATGAAGGGTATTATTCAATCATAGTTTACCTTCATTTGAAGGTTCATTTTCATCATTTAAAAAGGATAAAATAGTGCCAACATTTGAAGGTGACCTTCAAAGAAATGTTTTATTTTAACCATAAAAAAGTAAACATAACAAATGACGTGTCCAACAATTATATTATTCTTTCTCACACCTATCGAAATGCCTTCATTCAAAGCACCTTTGGACAAATTGTTATAGACATGTGTTTTGTTTTAATTGATTTCAAACAGTGTGGTCCATATATGTTTGAATTCAGACATCTTTTGTATTGGATATAGTGATGAGAAGTTGTTGGAGTATGGGTTGATATGGTTTTGGACTGGAGGTTGAAATGATTGGTTCTATGGTCTAGTTGTAGGTAGATTGTGTTGGACATTGATTTAGTTGATATTAGTTTGTTCTTAACAATGAAGACAATTGGAAGCGTGTTCTACATGGACGGGGTGTTGCTTGTTTTGGTCCAAACTCTTTCATTTGTGCAATAATATGTTTGGTACAAGCTTTAGGTCATAATATCAGAATTGGATGTGATATATGTTTGGTCCAGTAATTCCATGAGAAGTTTTCTTTTGGTTTGATTCTGCACATTGAATGTTGTTTTAGGACTGGTCTATGTTTCATGTTCTATATTTTTGGTCCGGTTGTATATCTTGGGTCGAAAAAGTGTGTACATATTACAATGTATTTTTTGGCCGACTTGGTGAGAATGCTAATTTTGTTCTAGTTTGATATATATGATGATTGTCGAAAAGAATATAGAGATATGTGTGTATAGAAATATGAAAGATGTGAGTGATTTTTGATGATAATGAATATGCAAGATATGTGTGTGGAAACTAGTTGTAAGCATGTGCGACTTGAAGTAAGGATGTTAATGCAATGATATTGTAGTGCAGAAGTGATAGTGAATGTAAGTACTATAATCTGGAAGGTCTGGTGATCCAAATATTTTAGTAAGAATAGTGTTTGAGCTTTAACAACGACTGTTGTTGAATAGTCTGAAACACTGAGAGGCGGGTGAATCAAAATTCTCTTTTACAATTAAAATTGAACTTTTAAAACTTATCTTATTATCAGTTAACCTTAGCTCAAAAGAAATGCATGCAACATAATTGAAATGCAACAAATACACAACCATAAGAGAGACACCAAAAATTTTCTACATGGAAAACCCAAATGGGAAAAACCATGGAGAGGGTTAACTCTCAAGATAATATAACTAGTTATGTGAGATTAAAAGGCTCACTGCCTAGATTACAACAACTTACTGTCAGAAGGCTCATTGCCAGGAGATTTAAAGATAAAATTGAATTGAGAAAATCTCATCTACATATGCATAGGTTCAATTCCTGATAAGCCCAAATATCTAAACAATTGCTTGCAACATATTTGGTCAAGAATCTTTGCAACTCTATTACAATCTGCTTGCTCCAATCCACTGTCACACCAATTCCGCCTTTCTTCTTCAACACATGAACACACTCAACAACCATAACACATGAACACTCTCACATAAACTTTGACACTATACCTATCAAATCATAACATATATATAGGTAGATACATCAAGTTGGATTCAAGAACACTTTCCCCAAGAATAATTCTCCATTGCTCTTCTAAATGATTTCTTTCAAGAATCTTGCATCGATTAGATCACACGAAAAACATTCAAGGTCAGCTAGACTGAAAATGATCATGTCCTTGAACTTCTACAAGTATGGTTCCAAAGAATAAAAACACAATCCATCTTGACATAAATAAATTAAGGTCATGAACAACATATTGCTAAAAGATCATCATCATAAATCAAAATGCGAAACACTGCAAACACTGTCGAACACCATCAATGTTGAACACACTTCCAAAGAACAAATTCTGAAGCACCAAAAATAATTGCCACAACCGAATCTAAAAATTGGTCAACATGAAAACATATCCACATATTGGCAACATACGTTTCTAGAGAAACATCCTTCTAGAAAACACATCTGCAACAACTATAACTGTAACACAAGCATCTTGACATAACAACAAAGTTCTTCATCTTCATACATGCATACCTATCTTCCACTATTTTGTAATACCTTCATACATACATACATACCATTTCTCTATAACACCTTCATACATACACTGACTTACTATATCTGGACCGATCCGGATCACCGAGTTTAACATCAATGACAACCAAACATATATTTCTAACAATTTCCCCCTTTGTCATTGATGGAAAAACACATATAACCACTTTTCATTCTTTTAGAAACTTATTCTCTGTTCTCTGCTTTATCTATACATCTGTTCCATATCTCTCCATATCTCTCCTCCTTAGAAAATGTCTATATTTACCCCCTTTGACATCAAGGACAAAGGGTAACAAAAAAAAAGTTACCACAAAACTATATTTCCCCAAAAAGAAAATGTTTCAATTGCGCTTCACATGAAAAATTATCTTATACCTCTCTTTAAGTTCTAGAATAAAGGCATTCTGGGAGTTCACAACCATTCTAAGGTTTACACACAAACAATTGTTCTCTACCAACAAGTCAATAGCATCATATAAGGAATCTGGTATGAAAGGATTCTGCACACACTTTTCAACTTCAACAAGGAGACTAGAGAAATGATCTAATTTAGCTTCAACTATCTCCTTTACTTTCCAAAAAGTATTCATTACATATTCTCTCTACCTTTGAATAAATGTGATCTCAAGCTGCAAAGAATTTATCCTTTTTCTCTGTGCACCATCCTTATCACTGAAAATATCAAATGTTTTACCAAGAGAGTTCAACTTGAACAATGGAGTCAATTTTAGCTCTGAATTTTTCAATAGTAGTAGACCACCAGAGATAGTACTTATACACCCTAACCACATCTTCAACACATTCTCTCATTTTCTTTATGATTTCTAATAATCTCTTATGAGCATTGATATAACTTTTCTCCATAGTTTCCTATACTTCATCTTTTCCAACAATTTCTTTAGGTGATTGTTTCAAACGATTTTTAAGATGCTCTGTATGGTGGAAAAGTGGGCGAATAAAACTTAAAATGTAAAAATTTAGTAAATACTAGTCCACACACACACACATAGGACTTCTTGATGCAAGCTATGGAGTAACGATGTGTTACTCAGCTTCCCAAGGAGGGTCCCATGGTTCTCTATCTCACAATGTCCCTCAGACCAACGTTTTTGCTCTCAGATCACTGAGCAAAATGGTTTAGGGATGGCAAATATGAGAACGAGAGATGCTTTTGCTAAATTTTAGTATGAGATGCGTTATAAGCTAGGTATGATTCTAAAATGCAATAAACTAAATGATAAGATGACAAGATTAGTATGAATACTATCCTAGCATACTATATTTAGTCTATAATTGAGCTAAAATTGATAAATAAATTACTCTAAACATGCATATTTAGTCTATTTCCTGATTTAAAGAGAGGCTAAATGATGAGCATATATGAAATGAAAGCTTGAAAGAATTTGAGCATAAGTGTGATGCTTCAAATTTGAAAGATGATTGTTAAAAATGGAGGAATGAGAGCTCTATTTATAGCATAAACAGGGCAGTGGATGGTCAAGATTGAATGGTTTAATCAAGGGCCAAGTTTGAAAGTTGGGGATCCATGTGCACAATTGGCACCAATAAAATAGTGACAAGTGTCAACATAGGATTGGGTTGAGAGAAGAGGTTGGAGGCATTAAAGGTCTGAGAAGACCTCATGGTTATCTAAAGGCTAAGGGTCAAGTCTAAAGTAAGATTACCCACTGAATTAAGAGTTAATCCAAGAATAAACTTTTGTGCAAATGATTAAGAGATAATCATGGTCAAAGTATTAAAGGCCTGATGAGACCTTTGGGTTGGGTACAGGTTGAGTCAAAACAAATGTTTTAACCATGTGGGAGGGTTTGAATTAACCATTAATGGTTATTGGAGACTTTTGGGATTAAGTGGTTGAAGGTTGGAAGCCTTCAATGGTTTTCAAAGACTTTAAGGGTTTTGGTGGTTGAAGGTTGAAAACCTTTAATGGTTATCAAAGACTTTAAGGTTTTTGAGAAGTGACTTCCCTTTGCTTAGGGATGTGACAAAGTTTAAAGGAGGGTTAGGTTAATTAGATGCGATTAGAAGATTCTAGAAGGGATTAGGAAGAGGTTTGGGATTTTGCAAGTGGATGTGGGGATAATAGGATTTAATTGAATTAAATGATTTTTCATTCAATTTGGTTACAATTTTGGAGGAATTAAATAAATTAGATTTATTTAATTTTAGGATAACAATTTAATTAAATTTGAATTTAATTAAAAGTGGATAGGGGGAATTTAATTGAATAAAATGATTTATTCATTAAATGGTATAGTGAATTTTATTTAAATAAATTGAGTAATTTACTTAATAAAATAGAAGAATGTGGATAATTTAATTAAATTGGATTTAATTAAATAGGGAAATGAACATAAAATATTCATTTAGGAATATGGTCATTTTTATACGTCTACATGCTCAAATATGATATCTGGTAAAATATCTACCAAATTATTCAAAGAAACATTATTTTGGAGCAGATGATCAACTAAGACTTCTTCAATTTTTTCCTGATCATAGGATGGATGTGAAAGCCACACATCTCCAATTTTCTTCATACCATCTTCTTCTTCAAGTACACTTAAAATATTCGCTGTCCTACAAGGGTCATCTTCATCCATACTATCTTCTTATTTTTCAATTTTAGCCATCTTTTCTTTAGCTTCTCTAGGAGGTTTCGGATCATCAAGGTTAATAATTTCTTTCTTTTCTTCTCTTCTCTTCATCTTCTTCTGTTCCAAAGAGGAAACTACAACCGATCTCTTCAATCTTCTTCGAGAGCTGGCAATACCAAGAACCGAACTATAACACCACATCTTATGAATATTAATGAAATGCTCTTTACATGCCTTATCTTTGTTTTCTAAACAACTCAGATACCTATAAATCTACTTTCCAATAGAGACATTTGACTTCCATACAACTTTCTCCTTCAAAGGTAAAGATCTCAAGAAATAAAGCATCAAGCACATGATTAAGGAACAAAAATGGAAAGGATATCCATCATCTTTTTTCATAGTGATTTCCCTATTACTTTCATCAACAATAATTCACACAAATCTAAATCCTTGCCATCTTTTACCATCTAATGTGCAACATACACAACTATAGTAGAAGTAGATTCTTCTTTGTTTTAGAAATAAATCTTGTAAGAAACATCATAAGCAACATATCTCACCACGAGGTTGATGATTGTATCAATTATCAATTCCCTTTGATCTCCCATAATGCCAGTTAGGGTTTCAACTTCTTTGTTGTTGACTGATTTCTTTGTACCGAAAAGTTCCAACACCACAAAGACTAGAAATTGCTGATATAGATTCCTTTGTAATTTGATAGGGTTTGTCCAACATCATGCAACCATCCTAAATACGACTCAAAATGAACTTTGATAAAATCCTCATAGGAGAACCATGAAAACTCACCCCAAATATCCAAACCTTTATGCCCTAATTCTCTAATTCTTTGAAATTCTTCATTTGTGAAAAAACTTTCAAGATTCCTGATTTTCTTATGACTAGCTTACATATATTTGATTAATACGTCGAGAGATATCCTTCTTGAGGCGCCTATTAGAGTTTGGGGTACATGATAAAAATAGGTGCCTCGAGAAGGATATCTCTCGATGTATTATATATATATTTGATTAAAATCAAATATATGTAAGCTAGTAGCAGTCGCGACGCAACATGGGAAACAATAAACAATTCAAAATAGAATTATATAATATTATATTATTAACCCTAACCCTAACCCTAACCATAATCCTAAGCCTTAATCTAAATCATAATCCCAACCGTAACCCTAGATATCACCCCAACCATGATATAAACCCTAATCATAATCCTAACCCTAAACCTAACACTAACCAGAACCCTAACCCTAACCATGATGTCAACCCTAACCCTAACCATGATGTAAACCCTAACCCTAGCCATAATCCCAACCATAACAATAAACCTAAACCCTAAGTCTAACCATAACACTAACCCTAACCTCAATCATGATGTAAACCATAATCCAAACCTATCCTAAAACTAACCCTAATGATAATCTTAATTCTAACCATTATTAAACTCTAGGACTAACTGTAACTGGATTGTTATAATAACATAACTAAATCGTTATAATAACGTAACCATAATCCAAAATTTATGGTTTGGATTATGGTTAGGGTTATGATTTGCATTAGGTTTACAATTGAGAAAAATAGATCATGTTAGTTATAATCGCCATTTTGTGGGTTAACAGGTTGGGCTTAATCTGCAAAATAGCGAAACAACGAAAGTCGTAATCGGCTATGTATGTTCATGTGAAACTGTGGAAGCGCTTAAAACTATGTGTTAGTCACAATCGTCATCCAGTGGGTGAACAAATGGTTTGACCCGTGAAGTCACGAAATTGTGAAAGCGCATAACAACCCATGTTAGTCGCAATCAAAGATAATACGTGATGATTGCTATAAGAGTTAGGGTTTGGGTTAGGATTAGGGTTGGTGCCATATGATGAGAGATATATCTTATAGCGCATAAAACTATTCTATTTGTTTGTGTAACAATATTATAATATACTATTATTATTAATTTATATTGTTTTGAGTATTATGATATTATTTTATAATTTATTGAAATTAATATTCATAATATAAATTTGAAATATTTCACATGTATTATATTATTATTTTTAGTTATAATATTATTAAATGTATTATTAAATAACTAATTAGATATAATTAATAATTATATATAAAGTTAGGTTTTGGGTCATTATCAGGTTAGGGTTAGGGTTAGGGTCTAGATTAGAGAGAGTTATAGTATTATAGATAAAATAATACTTATAATTGGTTTTAGTTAACGATTAGAGTTATTATTGTAGGATAATGCTTGGGGTAGGGTTCAGGTTCAATTAGAATCAGTAGTAGGGTTAGGGATACGGTTTAATGAGGATTAGGGTTAGCATTACAAATAAATTAAGGTTAGAGTTAGTGTTATGACTCAAGAAGTGTAAGGATTTAAGGATAAAGCATGTCGTTAGGTTTAGGGTTATATAATAGAGCTTTGTTTGAAGGTTCGCTTTATAATTTAATTAGGGTTATGGGCTATGTTAGCATAAAGATTGCAGATAACGTCAAGCATAGGTTGGATTTACAATCAAGGTTACTTTAGGGTTATGGTTGACGTTCAAAATAGGGTTTAAATAGTAATTACGGTTAAAGTTAATTTTAGGGTTAGGATTATGGTTAGGGTTAAGGTTTACTGTTAAGGAACTTAAGTTTATGGTTAGGGTTTATTGTTAATATTACAATTATGTTTCGGGTTTACATCAAAGTTAGGGTTAGAATTAGGGTTATGGTTCAATTACATTAAGGTTAGGGTTAAATTGGCATTAAAGTTCTATTAGGATTAGGGGTTGGGCTAGCTTAAGGTTAGGAATAGATTAGGATAAAAGTTCAATTTGAATTAGGGTTATGTTTAGGGCGAGATTATTGTTAGGGTTAGGGTTTAGGATTATGTTTAGGTTAGAGTTAGGATTAGGGTTAGGGTTGGGATTATGATTAGGGTTATGGTTAAGTTTATCATTTACATCATGGTTGGCATCAAGGTTAGTTTCAGGATTATGGTTAGGCTTAGGGTTAGGGTCATAGTTAGGATTAAGGTTAGGGTTAGGGTTTACATCAAGCTAGGGTCAGGGTTAAGATTAGGGTTTGGGTCAAGGTTAGGGTTAGGATTCAGGTTAGGGTCATTATTAATATCATGGTTTGGATTAGGTTTAGGCTTAGGGTTAGGGTGAGGATTATGGTTAAGGTTAAGGTTTAAGATTAATAATGGGGTTCAGGTAATGGTTTGAGTTAGGGTTAGGATTATGGATATGATTTACTCTTAGGATTAGGGATAGGTTTTGGGTTTTGATTAAGGTTAGGGTTTGGGTTTGGGTTAGGTTATGGCGAGGATTAGGTTTTAAGGTTAAGACTAAGTATGATTGTTAGGGTTAGGGTTAGGATGGGGGTTAGGGTTAGAATTAGGGTTAGGATTAAGGTTATAATTATTGTAGTCAGATAAATCTATCCACTTAATTAAATAAATATTTACTATTTAGTTGATTATTTAACCATCAGTCACCAGTTAATTAAATTAAAATTTAATTAATTCATCCTCAACCTCTTCTTCTATTAATTAAATAAATTATTCAATTTATTTAAATTAATTCATTAAACCAAATTCCCAATCAATTAAATGAATAAATCCTATTTATTTAATTTAATCCCTTTTCCTCTTTTAAATAAATAATTAAAAAATTTATTTAAATCCCTAAATTCCCCCCACTTGCATTCTCCTACAAATGCAAGTTGCAACCATAATTGAAATAAATTAATTTTATTTTAATTAAAATCCTATTTTCCCTCACCCACCAAACCCACTTGCAATCCTAAATCCCCTTCTAAGTTCTTCTAATCATTCTCAATTAGCCTAATCCCATTTCCTAAATATTGTCACATTCCTAAGCAACTTGAAGTCACTTCTCAAAGCCTCCAAAGTCTTTGAAAAACATTTAATGCTTTATGTGTTCAACAAGCTAACCCCTAAAAGTCTTCCAAACCACTAATGGCTCTTACATAACCATTTATGATTAACTCAACTCACCCACATGGTTAGAGACTTTCCCTCTAACTCAACCTCAATTTGACTCATGAGTCTCTTCAAGCATTTATTTGCTTTGACCATGGTTATCCTCACTAACTCTTGCACAAGAGTTTATCCATTGGATAAAGGCATTATTTATTAGATAATGGCTTTATTCATTCAACTCAACATTAACCTTACCTCCCAAGTTAACCCTCAAGTCATGTCAAGCATTTAATGCTTATTCCCTCTCCTCTCAACCCATCTCATGTTGACACTTGTCATCCTGGGATTGGGTTGAAAGCCCTCACATGGATCATAAACGCATCAATCCTGGCCCTTGTTGAGATTACTCAATGTCAACCATCCATTGCTCCATTTTACCTGTAAATAGAGCTCATTTCTTCATAATCCAGATCCTAAAATCTTGTATGCATCTAAGTTATAGTGAATTCTAGAGAGCATTTTAGCATAATAATCTACATTTGTCTTTTTGGCTAAAATTAATATTAGATAATTAAATAACATCTCATTTTAGCTTGTTCACATTTGCATTCTCATAAGTTTTCATTCTACAATCTTGAATCTCCATAAGACATCCATAATAGTGCAAAAAGCTACTGAGAGCTACACTCATTTGGAACTTGAAGAGGAGAGGAACAAGGGAGGAGTAGCTACAAACATGGTGGAGGGCATTTGGAGATGTTTTGTTGCATTTCTTAGTTTGGTTAAGCTTTCTATTTTGTGTTTTGTGTCTCTCTTGATATGCTTGCTTAGGATAGTCTTTGATTTGTGATTTCTAACACTAACATTTGGATTGTTTCTTGTGTGTGTGTGTTTGTCTTCCTAACATCCTAACATCGTTTTTGTAGAGCATCAATTCTAATTAGCATTAGGGTTAAAAAATATAATTAATGATTATAATTAAAATTACCGTTAGGGTTAGGGTTAGGGTTAGAATTAGGGTTAGGGTTAGGATTATAATTATAATTAGGGATAAGGTTATAATTAGGATTATAATTAGGGTTAGGGTTAGGATTAGTATTGGGGTTAGTCTAAGTGATTATAATTAGGTTAAGTTTTAAACATTATAAATAGTGGTTATAATTAAAAATTAGGGTTAGGGTAAGGGTTAAGATTGCATTGAAAGATAGTATGTGATGATAGCTATAAGAGTTAGGGTTTGGGTTAGGATTAGGGTTGTTAGGGTTAGGGTTAGGTTTTGGGTTAGATATAAAGTTAGGTTTAGGGTCATTATCAAGTTTGGGTTAGGGTTAGGGTCTAGATTAGAGGGAGTTATGGTATTATAGATAAAATAATAGTTATAATTGGTTTTAGTAATGATTAGAGTTATTATTGTAGGATAATGCTTGGGGTAAGGGTTTAGGTTCAATTAGAATCAGTATTAGGGTCAGGGATGGGGTTTAATTAGGATTAGGGTTATAATTACAACTAAATTAAGGTTAGAGTTAGTATTATGACTTAGGAAGGGTTAGGATTTAAAGATAAAGCATGCTGTTAGGTTTAGGGTTATATAATAGAGCTTTGTGTGAAGGTTAGCATTCAAATTTAATTAAGGTTATGGGTTATGTTAGCATAAAGATTAGGGATAACGTCAAGCATAGGTTGGATTTACAATCAAGGTTACTTTAGGGTTATGGTTGACGTTCAAAATAGGGTTTAAATAGTAATTACGACTAGGTTAATTTTAGAGTTAGGATTATGGTTAGGGTTAAGGTTTACTATTAAGGAACTTAAGTTTATGGTTAGGGTTTAGTGTCAGAGTTACAATTATGTTTAAGGTTTACATCAAAGTTAGGGTTATGGTTCAATTACATTAAGGTTAGCGTTAAATTGGTATTAATATTCTATTAGGATTAGGGTTTGGGCTAGGTTAAGGTTAGGAATAGATTAGGATAAAAGTTCAATTTGAGTTAGGTTACATTTAGGGCAGGATTGTTGTTAGGGTTCGGGTTAGGGTTATGATAATGGTTAGTGTTTATATCATGGTTAGGGTTAGCATCAACATTGGCATTTGGTTTTGGTTTAGGATTATGGTTAGGGTTAGAATTATGGTTATAGTTATATATTAGGGTTAAATTTATGGTTAGGGTTAGGGTTAGTGTTAGCGTTACATTATGTTTATGGTTTACATCAAAGGTAGGGTTAGGGTGAGCCTAATTACAGTTAGTGTTAGGGTTAGAGTTATAATTGGGGGTATGGTTAGGATTAGGATTTGGTTTATAATTATATTTTGGATCAGAGTTATGGGTAGTATTATGGTCAGGGTTAAGGTTTACATCATGGCTAGGGTTATGATTAGGGTTAGGGTTTAAGGTTAGGGTTATGATAATGGTTAGGGTGTATATCATGGTCAAGGTTCACATCAAGGTTAGGGTTTGGTTTTGGTTTAAGATTATGGTTAGGGTTAGGGTTTAGTATTAAGGTTAAGTTTATGCTTAGGGTGTAGTGTCAGGGTTACAATAACATTTAGGGTTTACATCAAAGTTAGGTTTAGAATTAGGGTTATGATTCAATTTCATTAAGGTTAGGATTAAATTAGTATTAAAGTTCAATTAGGATTAGGGTTTGGGCTAGATTAATGTTAGTAATAGATTAGGACTAAAGTTCAATTTTGGGTTAGGGTTAAGTTTAGGGTAGGATTATTGTTATGGTTAAGGCTTATGATTATAGTTAGGTTAGTGTTATGATTGGGGTTGGGGTAAGGATTATGATTAGGGTTATGGTTAGGTTTATTGTTTACATCATGGTTGGGGTTAAGGTTAGGTTTAGGATAATGGTTATGGTCATAGTTAGGATTATGGATAGGGTTAGGGTTTACATCATAGCTAGGCTTAGGGTTAGAGTTTACATCATAGCTAGGGTTAGGGTTAAGGTTAGGATTAGAGTTAGGGTTAGGTTTAGGCTTAGACTTAGGATTAAGGTGAGGATTATGGTTAGGGTTAGGGTTTAAGATTAAGGATAGGGTTAGGGTTATTGTTTGCGTTAGGGTTTAAGGTTAGGATTAGGATTAGGGATAGGTTTCAAGTTATGATTAGGGTTAGGTTTATGGTTATGGTTAGGTTAGGGTTAAGTTCTAGGTTTATAGTTAGGATTATGGTTAGGGTTATGGTTTAAATCATGGTTGATGTTGGAGTTAGGGTTGGGTTTATGGTTAGGCTGAGGGTTACATTTATGGTTAGGGTTATGGATAGGGTTATGTTTTATATCATGGTTAGGGTAAGGTTTAAGGGATAGTGTTAGGATTAATGTTAGTGTTTATGTCATGGATATGGTCATGGTTAAGATTTTCATCATGGTTATGGTTATGGCTATTGCTTAGGTTAGGGTTATAGTTAGGGTTAGGATTATGATTATTGTAAGAGTTTACATCATGGTTAGGGCAAGGGTTACAGTTTGGGATATGGTCTTGTTTAGGGCTAGAGATATGTTTTGGATTATGTCTTGGGTTAGGTTTTAAGGTTAGGGTTAATGATTATTGTTAAGGTTATGGTTTAGCATTATGGCTAGATAAGGGTTAGGATTAGTGTTAGCAATAGGATTGTGATCATGGTTAGGGTTTATAGTTATAGTTAGGATTATGGATAGGGTTATGGTTTACATCATAGTTGGGGTTCTCTGAGGGTTAAGGTTAGTGTTCAATTAAGTTGTATTACAATTCTACTATGGTTCAATTAGGGTTATAAATAGTATTAGGATTTGAATAGAGTTAGGGTTTAAGGATAAAGCATGGTTTTTAGGGTTACGGGTCTATAATAAAGCTTGAGTTTAAGGTTAGGGTTAATATTTAATTAGGGTGGAGGATACCATTTAATTAGGTTTAGGGCTAAGTTATGGGCTAAATTAGTATAAAGGCTTGATTAGGGTTAGGTTGAATGTCTAAAGTCATTATAAAGTCAAAAAGTAATTATTTATGATGATTATTTATTTTCATTTATTGTTAAATTAGGTTTAGGGTTAAAGTTTAAATTCATTTAGGTTTATCATTCAATTTTATTAAGCATTTTAGATCACATCAAGATGTATTAATTTGAGTTAGAGTTAGGTTTAGGGTTAAAGTTAATCTTAGGGTTAGGATTAGGGTTAAAGTTAGAGTTAGGGATATGGTTAGGGTTAATTTAAGGGTTAGAGTTAATATAAAAGTCACAATTAGTTTTGGTGTTTGGGTTAGAGATAGAATTATGGTTAGACATAGTCTTAGCCCATATTGGTTAGAATTAGAGATAAAACTGATGTTAGGATTAGGGTTGAGTTTAGGCTAAGGATAGAATTATTTTTAACATTAGAGTCAACATTGAGGATAAGGTTAGGGTTACAGTTAAGGTCTGAATTAGAGTTAGGGTTATGATTATCATTAATTTTAGATATTTTTAAATTTTTTTTTGTACAATTATAATTAAGGTTAGGGTAAGGATTATGATTGTCTATACAATTCATGTTTTCATTAGGGTTAATGTTAGGTTTTCTATTAGGGCTAGGGTTGTGCTTGTAGATAAAATTATAATTTAAATATTACAATAACTAGGTTTATTGTTAGAATTAGTATTGGTGTTAGCTTTAGGGTTATGGTAAGGTTTTCCTTATGGTTAGAAATATAAATAGGTTTAGTATTAGGGCTATGGTTATTGTTGGAGATATAATTATATGATTATGGTGATAGTTAGGGTTGCATTTAGAGATATAATTATAATTATGAAATTAGTGAATTAAGGTTAGGGTGAGCATTACAATTACTTTGACATTTAGGGTTATAATTAGCTTTAATATTATGGTTAGAATTATCATCCGAACTATATATGTATCCATTATTTGACTTGTTTAAACCTTAATTATAATCATTATTATAAATAATATGTATTCTATAATATACTAATATATAATTTAAAATATTATATTATAACATATCATATAATATAACATCATGTATTAATATCGTTATATTGATATTATCAAAATATATAACTAATTATATAATATTTATATTCAAATAATATATTATTATTAAATTAATATAATATTATTCTATTATATTATTTGAAAGTGATATTATTTTATTAAATTATTATTATATTTTTATGGTAATATTATGTTATAGTTAAAGTAACAATATTTTATTAGTTAGAGTTAATTATTTCAACCGTACATGCATATATCAGATATGAATATAGATCATAAGATGTGTTCTCGCAATAACTCAATGAAATATTAGTTACCAAGAATGACTCGATATTTAAGGCTAGGACATGAAATGTCTCTATGAGGATTCAGTCAATATTAACAAAATTAAAAGATATGGATTCTTACCACTGGTCAAAATATATAAGAGTTAATGATTCTATGTATAACAAAATTAAATTTAGTAATTCAATATTAAGAAGTAAATAATAGGAATGGTTATTTATGCAATCTAATAATAATAAATTAATTTTTAAATAAAAGAGTGCAAATGTATTTATCATAATATTGATAGATTAATGGGCTAAGTTAACAATCCCAAAATCCTAAATACTTAATAAAATATCTTTTGACTGTATTATAAACAGACCACATGTTCTAATTAGTTATTAAAATCTAAATAATTATTATTTATTTAACTAAATTTATTAATTTTAATTTTTTTTGAATAAAAATCTACATAAACTTATTTGAATAAAGAAAATGAAAGGTAAAAGAATTGTGTCTCGGCTGGCTGCATTAGCGTTCATCACCAGTGGATCTGATGATGAGTCCATGTTCTTCGACGTTTGAAGGAGACCATTGGGAGACTCGATTCAGAGATCGGCTCTTTTCCCATTTGTTTGTTTGTTAAGTGAAGGCAAGTTTCTGACAACTCTGCATTCCATCAATTTTTTATCATCACCTTGTTCAAGTTCATTCAAATTCCATATAAATATTCACAAATTATAAATAATTCCATATAAATTCTTCACAACACAAATCAACAGCCTTCAAAGGAGTATGGCAAATCACTTACCAGTTCTTGTAATTGCAGTCAAATACTAGAGATATTTGTGAAATGCCAGAGTGATGATAAGGAAGATCGTTGTAAGTTATTTAGAATTATAGTTAGGGTCTGTTACCTTAGTGGGATCTGCATGCAAATCTTGAAACAATCAAAGAAGTAAACTTTTTACAAAATGACAAAATCCGCTGGTTCATGGGAATTTATAGTCTGCAATAAGAATAAACGAAGGGCAAATCTTGTTGGAGATATCTGTAGAGAAGCCACTCAAAGTTGCATTGAATATCCACTCCCACACTGAAGACGAATATAAATTAAATCAAAATGTCGTATAGGAAGACCAATGCTTGAATATGAATCCCACGCTGAAGATGAATATTAAAAATCCAATAATTTTGAAAACTAGAACCCAAAAATTATGCAGTAAAGCTATCATATGTAGCTACTTACCAGTTCACATCGCCATGGAACATGGTATTGTAAACCCTCTATCTTTCCTTGTCATTCCCCACTAATGTTGTGCTGCGCAAAGAATTGCCTCTATTAATTTCACTTAAAAAATATCTTAAAGGGGACATGGCAGAGTATGAAGGATATTCAGAGGATTCGGCCATCACACGCTCCCAATTCAACAACTGAGGGGTTGCGTAAAAAGATTTCTTCTCAGGCTATGGCTCCTTCAATGCACCACTCCCCCTCTCTTTCACGTCTTCCACAATCTCATCTTCATTTCCCTCCATAGTGTCAGTGTTAATATTAACATTCTGTTGCCTCTATTTAGCAAGGGAAATCTGTTTCAATAACCCTACTTTGCAATTATTCTCAACCGGAGAATGTCTTCACCAATTGAGTATCTGATAAAAAATGAATGTTTGAACCCTTCCACACCCTCCAATTCAACCAAGTCAACTTGCTCGATATTTAAATTGGAATACATTTCTCATGCGTTTGTAAATGAAACTCTCGCAGTAACATTAGACTCTTCAACTGCCTCTTTTATTATTATTATTTAATCTTCCACATTCAAAACAAATGCTTTCATAATAACCATTGTAACATTAGACTCTTCAACTGCCATTTGCTTTGTAACTGTGGCGTGTGAACAATTTTACATTATCGTCCATGCAGTTGCAGGTGGTGCTTGGTTTTCCATCATGTTTCCATTTTCTTTAATATTTACATAGAATATTCTACTTTTATTCTATCTTTCACTCCTCCTGCTGCGACTGTATAGGAACGCCTCTTGGCATAATTAAATTCATCTAATTGTACCTTTGCCAATTTTTGAATATTCACAGCTATATTCTCCCATCAATATCATCTTAGATTCCATAAGAAAGGATGAAAGAAATACCTATTTTTTTTGCTAACCCTGCTTTGATTCTTCTTCCGCGCTTCAACTACTCTTTCTCTTTAGTCTCTTCAACACACAATGTTGAAATGATCAAGTAATTCGATATTTATCTTGTTTGATATGCCTAGGGTTCTGCCACTAAAAAATGTCTTGTCACAATCACTCTATCACCTGTACTTTGCACACACAATCTACCGAAGCACACTAAACACAATATCAAGACCAACATGCCAAGGCCACAACATGTAACTCTTTGCGAGGGGGGACAAATATATTTTCTTTGAGGCTCCCCCTAAGCCAAAGATATTGGATCAATTTTCAGAGGATGAAGCATTTGTACCAGACTCAGGTACAAAAGACACATGTTATTACTTCTTTCTCCATACCATAACAGTCTTCTTCTTAGATTCATTTTATTTTGTTGAAGCAATCAGAATTCTGGATTGATTAGCAAAATGTCCAAACTTTTTACAATCGTAACATTTGACATTTCTTTGTCTTGAATTCATTGAGGTTGTTCTAGATCTGCATTAATTAGTTTTATGACCAAAACCATAGCATATGTGACAATAACCATGGAAGGGTTTATTCATCATGTTCATAAGTGATCCATTCACTCCATTCACAAATAGTTTATATATTCTATTCATAACTTGATTACTGTAATTATTAGTCATGTGTATAAAACTCCTGCAATTAAAGCATTGGGTATTCTGATTTATTTTGTGCTTGCATTCTATAGCCTTATGTCCAATTTTTTTGCAATGATTTAACAATAACCATTGAATGATGGGTACCTTTGAGCATTTGGTTGATGAATCATTGGTCTACTTGTAGCAGGTTCTTGATTCTTGTTTGTATCTTTAGGTTTCTTTTTAGCTTCCACCTTCTCTTCTTTGTCTTTTCCTTTATCATTTTGACTTGAGAATTTGCCGGATTGAAAACCTAATCCTTCTTTGTATTTATGAGATTTTTGCACGGTCAATAATTTGTCCAATAATGCACTGCTTTCAATGACTTTTGCCTCTAATTTCAACTTCATAATTTCTTGTTCCAGCTTCCTACATTCTTCTATCTTTTGATTGATTGTATGCTTAGACTTTCTTCCACTTTCTTGATCTCTTCAATTTGAAACTTTAGAATCACAACAATCTCATTGGCATGTTTCAACTCTTTGTTAACTTCTCGATGCCTGGCCTTGAACTTTCGGATTTGTTCTCTTAGTTTCTTGACACGGTCATTCACTTCCTTCATATTCTATTTCAATTCTTTATTCTTAGATTCCACACTATCTAGATCTTCAAGGGTTATATTCAACTCTTCATCCAAATAGTATTCTCCTACCATATCCATAGGTACCATCTATTCAAACGACCAAGATCTCTCTCAAGTTGTTAAGATAGAAACAAGGGACCAAGGTCTAATACCAATTGTTGAACATTATAGAATATTGAGAGGGGGCGGGCGAATCAGTATTCTATTTTACAATTAAAAATTAAACTTTTGAATCTTAGCTTATTATCAGTTAATCTCAGCTCAAAAGAAATACATGCAACATAATTGAAATGCAAGAGATACACAACCATAAGAGAGACACCAAAAAATTGATACATGAAAAATCCAAATGGAAAAAACCACGGAGAGGGTTAACTCTCAAGATAATATAACTAGTTATATGAGATTACAAGGCTCATTATCGGAGGGCTTACTGCCCGTATTAGAACTGGAAGCTCACTGCCAAGAAATAAAGACAAAAATGAACTAAGAAAATTGCGTCCACATATGCATAGGTTCATTTCCTAATAAGCTCAGATATCTAAACAATCGCTTGCAATAGATCTGGTCAAGAATCTCTACAATTCTATTACAATCTGCCTCCTCCAACCCACTATCGCACCAATTCTTCCTTTCTTCTTCAACGCATGAACACACTCAACAACCACAACACATGAACACTCTCACATACACTTTCACACTATATATTTATATATATACATACATATATGTATGCATATATATACATACATGTATATACATATATACATGTATATATATTTTGTGTGTGTGTGTGTGTGTGTGTGTGTGTGTGTGTGTGTGTGTGTGTGTAGAGTAGGTAAATACATTAAGTTGGCTTCAAGAACAATTTCCTCAATAATACTTCTCCATCAGTCTTCTACGTGATTTATTTCAAGAATCTTCCAATGGTCAGATCACACGTTTCATTCACTGAAGCAAAAACAAAAACAAGAAAAATATTCAAGGTCGGACATACCTGGAATGATCATGTCCTTGCATTTCCACAAGCACATTTCCAAAGAATAAAAACACGATCCATCTTGACATAAAGAAACTATGGTCATGAACAACCTATTGCTAAAAGATCATCATAAAAAAAAATTATGGAGCACTGCAAACACTGTCGAACACCATCAATGATGAACACACTTCCAGAGCACAAATTCTGTAGCAACAAAAACAATTGCCACAACTAAATCCGAAACTTGGTCAACATGAAAACATATCCACATATCGGCAACATCCTTTTAGAAAATACGTTTGCAACAACTCTAACATACCTACAATAATCACAAGCTTACTAACATAACAAGAAGGTTCTTCATCTTCATACATACATACCTATTTTCAATTGTTCTGTAATACCTTCATACATACATACCACTTCTCTACAACACCTTTATACATACACCGAATTACTATATCTGAACCAATCTAAATCATCGGGTTTGACATCAATGACAAACAAACATATATTTATGTAATATGGTGAAATAGTGATGAGAGGAGATCAAGTGGAAAGCTTTACCCTTCTCAAGAAAGGAGTGATAGTTTCACAAAGGGTTCCCTTCAACTTCTCACAAACATTACATTTAAAAGAGGGGTGGTTGAAGTCACTAGATCCAATCTCAATGGAAAGAGATTGAATGCTAAATGAATTGACAATGAATTTGGAAAGTAAAGTAACCCTCTTTTAAAATAGACAAGTTGAATTAAGTGAATTGAAACTAAGCATGAAGATGACAAAGAAATGATTATATCTTGAGATAGAGATGCGAGATGAAGCTGTACACCTGGAATTAGCAGTAAAATGTCGAGATAAAGCTCCCTTGCAAGTTTGAGCAAAAGTTGTTGGGACTGGGTTGAAAGTGTACTTGGTCCTCCGAAAAATCCGTGCACTAAAAAGGGTTTTTCCATCTCCGAAAAATGAAGCCTAAACCTGTAATTACAACTATGCACCTGCAGCCTACACGTCGAAAAGAGAGGAAATGTTGTTGAGATTGGGGGTTTACCTTCAGGTCAAAACCCGGTTTGGAATTAACTAAATAATGAAAAATACTTGCAAGTAAGTGAAAGGAAATGTTTTAAGTAAAATTCACATTAAGAGAGGATGTATTTGAAATGTTGATAGAATTGATTGAAAGGGTATATGGAATAGAATGTCTTGAATGTTGATAGGGATCTCCTCTTCAATGGTTGAATCCTTGTCTTGAATGCAACACCTAGCCTTGAAAGGAGACTTGGAATGCTCAATGCTTGAATGAATACTTTAATGCTTGAATGCTTGAACTTGATTTTACTTATTGAACTTATTGAACCCTTGCAAATAGGAGGGGAAAATGATCCTTATATACTTGCCAATTAGGGGTTTTAAACTGATTTTTCATCTTAGGATGACATAGGAAATTTTTTTCCCGCTTGCAATTGACAAGCCCAATATAGGATTAGGTCAAGGGGGGGCCCAAAATAGGGTAGGGATAGGGGCGCCATGCCCCTGGCCAATCCTAATTTAGGACAGGCAGAGACAAATAGCAGTGCGGGGTGCAGGTTTTAGGTGTTTTGAGCATGTCTCGGGTTTCCAGCCAGGCTTAGGGATTCATTTGCCAATGCGAAGACCCAATGCAATAAAAAATTGCAAGCTCACAATTTTATGACGCTACATTTAGCCCCCACTTTAGCAGGAGTATAAGCATACGCCAATGCGAAGACCCAAATGCGGTCAAAAATTGCAAGGTTGCAATTTTATGACGCTACAGTTAGCGCCCACTTTAGTAGGAGTATAAGTGTACGCCAATACTACTAGTAAAGTACAAGGAACCAAGATTGAAAGAATTTCACCACCTCAAGTAGGCAAGATACACTAAGCCGCCAGTGGACTAAGGAGCTTATGACTTCATTTGATAAATCAAAAGGGAAAATCAAAAGGGAGGAACCATGACTGCAAGTAGTAAGGTTCCCCTCACTATGAGTCATGAAAAAGAAAGGATACCAAAAATTAAAAAATAAAACCAAGTTCACTAAGCTACTTTAAGTATTAGGAAGGAAAATATGAGCGGAGTGTATGCCCTCATGTTAAAGCGATTGTGCATGCCTTATCGGGAGTGATTGCTTTAAGGTAGGATACACCTAAGAGAAAGAAAGAGAGGGATCACATTATCACAAGGATTTAACCCCCATTCAAGGAATAAAACCAAGGATAATGAACACAAAATGCAAAGCACGAGGTGGTTTTTCTTTCCTTGGGGTCAGTATATTGTATGATAACTCATGTATATCATGTATATATATGCATAGAATAGTCGACATTCCCCAAAGAAAGGAAACTGCCTTGGAAGAAAAGGAACACATGTGTCTTTTGAGTCAACATGAAAGAGACCAAAAAAGATCTCAATGCTTTGCATCATCCTCAAGTAGACATCACTAGGGAAAATAGAAGAACATGGATACACATATAAGAATAGTCACAAGAGCAAGAAAAGAGAGAGAGGTAGAGGATCTACATTGCTAATGTAGCTAGTCTAGCCCGACATCCACCTCCCGATCTTGCTGATCACTATTTTGGGAAGGCCGGAAACATGCCAAAGGAGCGACATTGAGCACAATAGATGGAGCTATCACAAGATGCAAACAAGGACTATATTCATGTGCAAAGTCTCTTTGTTCATTTCGAGGAGCTAGGATTAAGGCTTTTGAAAATTCTGCAAATAAATGTTTATCAACATTAACATATTCATAGTCACTATCAGAAGCATTAGGATTTGTATTTCCATCAGGAATAACATTTTCACCTATTTCTTCATCAAGATTTATAGAAAGAGGATCTCGAACATGAATAGAAGTAAAACCATCACATGTTTTTTGCAACTTATGATTTGGAGATTTAGGTTCAACATCTTAATTAGGAGAAAAGAGAATCATATCAACTGTTGGAGTTTTGGGAGATTCAATATTTTAAGGAACAAATTCACGAGCTTGAGCACGACGCTTTCATTGACGTTCCCTCGCACAACGATTCCGTCGAGTCTTAGCGGAAGGCTGAGAAGGAGGAATATTTGTTGAAGGATGAATATTATCATCTTTGGTAGTTGGAGTTTTAGGTTGAGGTCTATTAGGTTGAGCAAGAGGAAAGGTAGGTCTCTTCTCTCTATAAGAGAAAGGATGTGAGACTACACCATATAAAGGAGGAAAGTTTGGTGTAGGAAGGAGACCAGGTCCATCATGAGGAAGAGGTATAGGTCTAGCCTTAGGAGGAACATTATTGTTCTTCTTAGGAGAAGGCATAGTTTCATCCATAGGAATAGGTTGGGAATATTCCTTAGGAGGAAGATTAGTTCTATCTGTCAAGGGAAGAACTTCATCTTCAAGAATGATAAGAATATCGAGTGTTGGAGTGCGAGGTTGGCTTAAGGATAAGATCATATCTTTCTTCCATTTTTTATAAGATTGAAAGAGAACATCGCTTCTTGGTTGAAGAGATTGAAATTGTTGAGGCCAAAAGTAATCAATAGGAACACCTGGGTTTCTTTCAATTGGTTGAAATAAGATATGGTTAATAGTTATGATTTCTCCATTGTGGGGAAATTCAAAGACTTATGGATTGGAGAAGCAATAGCCTTCATGGAAGATAGCCAAGGGCAGCCTAACTTCACACAAAATTTTTTAGATGAAGGAATGATAACAAAGTTGAGATCCATGGATTTAGTGTGAACCTCAATGGGAAGTGTGATAGAACCAATATTAGGACAAGAAAATCCTTAAAAAACTTAACGACCACATTAGTGTTGTAGACACATAAAATTGACTAAATTAATATTTAATTAATTATCTTTATCGCATGATTAATTTAATTAATCATATTAGCCTACCATTACCTTTATATTAATTTAATTATATTTAATTAATATCCCCTTTTTACTTCTTTGAAATATTGATTTATTTCAATAAATCAAAATCACCTTTATGGAATATTCCATTTTTATCCCTAATCCTAATTAGCTAAATTAATCCATGATTAATTAGGTTAATTTAGTGATTCCTAAAAACCTATCATATAATCCACTCATTATCCTAATTAATCCAAAGCCTAACCAATGTTAGTATTTATTCAAATTAAAAATACTACATATCTACCCAAACCCACATGTGACTCCACATGTGACTCACAAGTCACTTCACATGTCCACATCACCTTTGACCAAGGGGTTCTCACACATGTGTGAGGATGCTCTTCCCCATAGAGCCACCCTCATTCCTCTTTTGGCCTGTGTGTCATAAACTCTCTTCCTCTAGCCCTTACACCTTTCCACAAGAGTTTCCATTTGTCACCTCTTGGACTTCCCAAGATTTGCTCACACATGTGTGGGCACATTTACCTTTGCACCCACTTCTCCTTGTGACACTTGTCACAAGGCTAAGCCTTCAATCTTGGGACCACATTCCCTATCAATCTTCAATCTTGACTGTCCAATTCCTAGCCTCCAACTCTATAAATTGAAGCCTCTATCCATCAATCAAGAATCCACTTTTTATGCATCCTCATCTTGGCTTTTTATCCACTTATCATAGCACAATCATAATGCCCATTTTGATCTATCATATCTACATCCATCATCCATGTTGCTATGCTAGTTGAGATCATTCCACACTTAACTCCACTCAATATCCCAATCTTCATTTGACAACCTCAAAGCAATGCGGTTCGTGGAGACAAGAATGACAAGGAATAATCACGACATTGGGAGCGTCATGAGGGAAGCTATATTGGTTTAATCATGTTTTCTCATTATGTTTTTATATGCTTAATATTTCTTGATATTGTTTTTAAGATGGTTTTGATTTATGTTGATTACTAGTCTTGACTAACCATTTTGACACGATACAAGTGTTATCATAGATTGGTTTATGCAAATGTAAAGTATAAAGGTACTCTTCAGTGATGACATTAACCATGCAAGAGGGATCGATAAGCACACCACGACAAGGTTTGTATTGAATCTTCACAACTATGTATAAGGGGCCATCAGGTGCTCTAATGGTCTCACTAAGGTCAAATGTGATACATGGATCCTTAGATGTTTCTTATTTCTCTACCATATTCATGAAATTTTGAGCCATGGTAGTGAAATCAGAGGAAGAGAAAGAGGTATGTTCAGTCTCAATCACGTTAGAGGTATGAGAGGGTAAAGGATCAGTAAAAATCTTAAGATTTTGATTAGGAGTAGCTACTGATTTGTTTCCCTTATCATTCACACCTGCCACACATATAGTATTATTATTAATTAGGTCTTGAATCTTACTTTTTAATGCAAAACATTTCTTAGTATAATGACCAGGTTGATGATGAAATTGACAAAAAGAATTATTATCGAAGTAACGTGAGACTGTCTTAGAAGGGTCAACTAGTTTTATTGGAGGAAGTTTGATAACATTTGTTTGTAACAACTGAGACATAATACTATGCAAAGATTCATTCAAAAGAGTAAATTGTCTTTCTCTTTTGAAAAATTTAGAAATAGGAGACACACCTATTGTAGCATTCTAATTGTTGTTGTTGATAGTGTCATTGAATTTGATGAAGCCATTACTTATTTTAAACTTTGTAAATGGTTGTTGAGCACTCTCACCCTTATCACTCGGAGCCATAGGAGTGGATTGCTCCAGTTGAATCACGGTTAGTTGATATTGTGAAGTGTTGCACACAACTGTGGAAAGGAAGTAAACTCAAAAAGGAGAAGTTTTTCTCTAATGTCTTTTTGCAAATTGGAAATGAAGATTCTTTGAATATCATTATCTGGCATTGGAAAAGAAATTTGAGAACACAAATGCTTATATCTACCAATGAAATCAATCACTTTTTCTTTAACACCTTGTTTACAATGCATTAATTTAGTCAAAGTGATTTTAGGACCTATGTTATTTTGAAATTGTTGAATAAAAGAATTTGCTAATTGTTGAAAATAAATCATAGAATAGGAAGGCAAAGAGCAATACCATTGCAAAGCCTTATCCCTTAATGTTCTAGTAAACAATTTGGAAAGCAATCTTTGATCATAAGCAAAGTCAGTACACAAAGTTTGGAATGATTTTACATGTGTTAAAGGATCACTTTTTCCATCATAGAGTTCCAA
Source organism: Cryptomeria japonica (assembly GCF_030272615.1). Taxonomy (NCBI): domain Eukaryota; kingdom Viridiplantae; phylum Streptophyta; class Pinopsida; order Cupressales; family Cupressaceae; genus Cryptomeria; species Cryptomeria japonica. The sequence goes on from NC_081407.1 coordinate 233,515,078, forward strand.
TTGAGGGACTTCAAAATGTTTAGGAGGGACAACTCTAACAATATCAAGAGAAAGTGGGCTCACAACATCAAATGTGGGCACACTAAACTTGGATTGACTCATAGAAGTGATTTGTTATTGCAATGATGACACAATTTGAGCAAGGTTATTAATGGTTGCTTCGGTTGAGGAATTCCTGTTAGACATGTTTGATTGAGAAGGTGGTGTTATGTTATTGTAAGAAGGCATTGATTGAGAATAAGGTGGTGGAACAATATGGTAATTAGGCATGGGTGATGACTGAGTAGGAAATGGGACACTGAAAGGAGGGATAGAATGATTGGATGAATTGCCCCCTTGTGTCACATTTATTGTTTGGGAGACAATAGGAATACTTATTGAAGGCATAGATAAAGATGGAGAATAGATTGAGGAAGAGGGATTGCCCCCATGACTAATGGTTGTAGGTATGAAATTTTGAGTTGATGTAGCCATGATGTTTGAAGTGAAAGTAGGAATTCTAGTCATTGAAGTGGTCAAAGGAATAAATTGATTGATTTGCGTAGAAGGTTATGAATAACATAAGTTTTTAGCACAACTCTTTATAGGCATGACATTAGAATCAACAATGCGAGCAATATCACACAATATATCAATTTCATACTTATCACTTTGAATCATGCATTTTAGACCTTCAATTAATGGAAGAGCTTCACTATTAGGGTATTCTTGGAACATCCATTGTTGGAAGTTAATCTATGGAAACTCTAGTCAAAGCTTCTTCTTCATCATTGGAATCATCAATTGAGTAGATAGATATGTTATTAGGATGGGAAGAATTAGCATTATCCTCATTGAAGAAGTCACCCAAATTAGGCTCCATCTCTTCAGGAATTAAACCTTGAGAAGCCTTAATTCTAATGCTTCGTCTAACAGGGATAGTATAGGTAGGACTAATAGTGGTAAAACTCATGCACTAGAGGGAACATTTGAATTTTGAATTTTGGGAACAAAGTTTGCAAAATTGAATAATGCAAAATTCAATTCAAACTTTGTGGAAAAAATAATGACACAATCTCAAGAAAATTTATGATGAAAAAAGAAATTGAAATTTAAGAATAGGGCTAATGAGATACCACTTAATTTCAAAATTGATACAATTAAAAATTAAAAATCAAGACAAATTGATAATTAACCACTTAATATTTAAATGCTTCCTTGGAATATGTGATGTTGAAATTGGGAAGTATTTTTTATTTTAGATGGCTCAAAATTTGACAAAATCAGCCAATTTTATGGATTTAAGCAATTAAATACAATCATAACAGTCTCCTGAAATTTCGAGAAAAAAGTTGAGGACCAAGTTGAAAGTGCACCTGGTCCACCCAACTTTTTTGAAAAATTTTCAAGGGTGAAAGCTACGATGATTTTAGAGCTAACCCCAAAAAATTGGTTAATTTTACGAATTTAAGATAGGCAAAATTAAGGTTTGAATGTCAAAAAGGACCCTATTAGGATTTTGAAAAAGATAAGAAATTGAATTGTAAATTTGAAAAAGGTCAAACCTAATTGATAGGGCCACCTTGAATAATATTTAGAAAACTGAAATTGACTGAAATTGATTGAAATTTGCACAAAATCCAAGTAAATTTAAAAATTAGGGTTTTAGGACCTAACAACTTAATTTTAAAATTTTGAATTTTAGAAAAAAAGAGGGAAATTAAAAATTTGAATTTTAGGCAAGAAGACCAATATAAAAATAGTTCCAAATCTTAAAATTAAATGTAAATCCAATTTTTACACAAGTTCAAGTTGATTTTTGAAAATTAGGGTTTTGACAATTAGCCACTTAATTTTATAAATTTGATTTACAAATTGAACAAGACAATGGAATTGAATTTGACAAGCAATGCAATTCTTAGATCTAAAACAATAGATAACAATTTTTAAAAGTTCAATTTCAATTTTAACAACTAGGGTTTGATTGAATTAACCACTAAGTTTTGTAAATTGCAAGAAAATTTGACTTGTAAGCAATAAATTGAAATGTCAAGCATGTAAGACGTCGGGTTCACAAAAATGTAATGCGGTGAAAAGGTGATGAGAGGAGATCAAGTGGAAAGATTTACCCTCCTCAAGAAAGGAGTGAAAGTTTCACAAAGGATTCTCTTCAACTTCTCACACACATTACATTTAAAACAGGGGTTGTTGAATTCACTAGATCCAATCCCAATGGAAAGAGATTGAATGCTAAATGAATTGACAATGAAATTGGAAAGTAAAGTAACCCTCTTTTAAAATAGACAAGTTGAATTAAGTGAATTGAAAGTAAGCATAAAGATGAAACAGAAATGATTCTATTGACATAGAGATGCAGGATGAAGTTGTGCACCTGGAATTGGTAGTAAAATATCGAGACGAAGCTCCCCTTCAAGTTTGAGCAAAAGTTGTCAGGACTGGGTTGAAAGTGTATTTGGTCCTCTGAAAAATCCGCGTGCCGAAAAGGGTTTTTTCGTCTCCAAAAATGAAGCCTAAACCTATAATTACAGTTGCGCACCTACAAAGTACACACAGAAAAGAGAGGAAATGTTGTTGGGATTGGGGATTTGCCTTTAGGTCAAACCCTAGTTCGAAATTAACCAAATAATGAAAAATACTGTAGGTAAGTGAAAGGAAATATCCGAAGTAAAATTCACCTCAAGAGAGGATGCAATTGAAATGTTGATAGAAGTGATTGAAAGGATATATGGAATAGAATGTCTTGAATGTTGATAGGGATCTCCTCTTCAATGGTTGAATCCTTGTCTCGAATGCAACACCTAGCCTTGAAAGGAGACTTGGAGTGCTCAATGCTTGAATGAATACTTGAATGCTTGAACTTGATTTCGCTTATTGAACTTATTGAACCCTTGCAAATAGGAGGGGAAAATGCTCCTTATATATACTTGCCAATTAGGGGTTTTAAACTGATTTTGTGTCTTAGGCCGACATAGGAAAACTTTTTCCTTCTCGCAATTGACAAGACCAATGTAAGATTAGGTCAAGGGGGGGCCCAAAATAGGGCAGGGATAGGGGTGCCATGCCCCTGCCCTAGGAGGACAAGGGTGCCATGCCCCTATCCTAGACGGGGACAGGGGCACCACGCCCCTGTCCTGCCCTAATTTATGATAGGCAGAGACAAAGAGTAGTGCGAGGTGCAGGTTTTAGGTGTTTTAAGCATCTCATAGGTCTCCAACCAAGCTTAGGGATTCGTCCACCAATGCGAAGACCCAAATATGGTCAAAAATTGCAAGCTCGCAATTTTGTGACACTGCAATTTCTAACAATTGTAATCGATATATGGAGATTCCTCTACCTATATAGTTCTCTTTTCTAAAATCTGTAATTTTGTATCTTGCCCTGATTGCAGTTAGCTTCAAGTTTGCAAGTCCTCTTTTGTATCTTACCCTATGAGAAATTAGCCTTGGAGTGAAAGTCTCCAGTAGTGTGCTTTACCTTTTGTAATAATTTCTATATAGTGGATCATTTTGTGAGTTAACACTCACTGTGGTTTTTCCCAGTTTGGGTTTTGCACGTACAAAAGCTTTGGTGTTTTTGTGTGATTTCTTATGTTGTTTCCATTTAATTCTTCATGGTGTGGTTATGTGGATTAAAATTATTAATTGTATTTTTGAGTTCCAAAATTTAATTTATGCTTATTCACCCCCCGTCTTAGCATCCGGTGTGTGTTCAACAATTGGTATCTAAGCAAGGTTCCTATTGAGTAACCTTAACCATTTGAGGTAGATCTGGTGTCTTGAACACTACGTTTGAAGAATGTTGGTATTATGGATGTGTCGCATTAGTTTTGTCATTGATGTCAACACTTATCCTTCTAGAGATCTATGGTTATGTTGAACTGACACATTGTGTTCACTGACAAGTTCAGTGACTTATGCATAGTCATCGGTATATTGTTCACCGATAGGTTATATTGTTCACCAGCACTGAGGATGACTTGTTATCATCTGGAGATCACTTGTTTATGTTGAAGACATGGTTTGGATACTTATTTTGGTGTTTTGGTTATTGGTCTAATCGGGTTGACATATTTGTTGTTACCAACAAATTGGTCTAGGTTATAGACCAATATGCATTATCTATTCCACATCAGCATGGCACAATATGGAGGTGATTTATTGATTGGATATTGTTGTAAATGTATTAAGCCGACATGATGCATCACATCTTGACTTATTTGTAATTGATTTAATAGTAATATCCTTAGTGACCTACATATTTGGTCTTAGGTTTTGGTATATATGTAAGATCTCATTGGTAAGATGATGGGTGATGGTATATGGTATGTAAGGTTATAACATAGTATGTGCGAATATTGAAGATCATATGAGCAGACCATAGAGAAGGTTCAAGGAAGATTTGAAGGTGATTATCAGAGCTTAATCGGTATTGAATCTAGCATTGGAGATGCTATCTTGAGCAGTACATTATTCTAGGATTTAACCATCCTACTGTAGTCATTGCGACTCTTATTTGAGCAATGTGCTCTAGGCTATTGGCCTTTCTGGATGTGCAGACCCCATTTGTATACACATACTATCTGCAGTAGTATCATCTGATTATGGGTAAGGTTTCCCACCGTGGTTATTCCCCTTACAGGGTTTCCACGTTAAAATCTCTATGTTATGAGCTATGGATGTTGTTTCTCTTTCTGTTTTATGCATTAAGTTTCACCAGTATTAATATTAACTGCTAATCTGTCAACCAACATTAAGTTTGGTTTACTGGTATTAAGTATCAAGTTTGATTAAGTTATAATTGGGATAAAATTTATTGACAACTGATTCAACCCCCCCTTTCAGTTGCCTCTCGGGTCCTAACAAAGAAGAGTTGAATGATATGGATTCTTTAGATCAAGACGAATGAGATGATGTGGAAGGAGTTGTTGATATTGAAGGAGACCTAAAATTTGCATTTTTTGATCTAGATGAATGTAGAGACAAGTATAAGAAGGAAGTTGAGAAGATTAATTTATTAAGGTGCTTAATGGACAAAGGAAATAGAGCTATTGATGAATATGAAACAAAGCTTGATGAGAAGACTAAGGAATGCTTGAAACTTATAGAGGAAGTGTCAAATATGAAAAGAAGCTCAAAGATGCTAAAGATCAAATTAGTAATGGCTTAAGCTTGAAGGGTAGAAGAGAGATATGAGAATCCATCTTGTAATTTCAAAATAGTGGAGAGTTTGGTGATTGTTCAAAGACCAATGAAGAAAAGGAAAAAAGGATGAAGAATGCTACTGAGGATAAGAAGACTTTTATGCCTAGTTAGAATTTTTCAAAGTCTGTGGTAGACCAAAGACCTTTCTTGTTTCTTCTAGGTATTTATGTTTTGAAGGAAACTATTTTTCACGCAATCAAGTAGAGCACAAAGTAAGTGAATGTAGAAATCAGATAAGGAATTATTCTTTCAATGAAAATTGTCATTATTGCAACAAGTTTGGACACAAGGCTAGTGAATGTAGGAGCAGAATGAATATGAATATAAATGTTAGATCTTTCAATGGATATTGTTATTTTTTCAATGGACATGGGCACAAAGTTGTTGAATGTAGGAATACGAATTTCAAGAGAATGATGCAAAATAATCCAGTATGTTATAATTATAACGTTGTTGGACATATTGCAAAATTTTGTAAAATTAGTAAAGGAAGGAATGCTTGTCCAAAGAATGTGGTGGACTCTTAAAGAAAAGGAAATACATTATGGGTAAAGAAAATAGAAGAGAAGACCAAAGGAAATATTGAAGGTAATTTGGCATCCTTTGTGGATGCAGTTCTCTCTTTCAATAATTAACTCAGACAACAAGGTCTGAGGGGAGCTTCAATGAAAATATTTTTCGACCCCTCTTGGTTTGATGTTGAGATTCCTCTCAGCATGGCAAATGCACGCGTGCTGATTTTCTGGAGGTATTGAGATTATCTTGTGGTCCAGATATAATTTTTAAAGCTTTGACAAATGGTGTATCAACTTTTTGAAGACCTAATTCATGAGTATTTATTTTGACAATTATGATAAGTTTTGCAACTAGGATTTGAGAAGCGAAGGAAAAAATTTAAGTGAAAGTGTGAGAAAAGGGTTTGCACAACATTGACTTAGTGAAATGGGGAAAATTGTAAGTATCAATAATGAATATAGGCCTATGTATGAGTTGAAACCCTTCATTCCATCAGAAATAGATCTTGTTGGAACATTTTCTAGTGTAGATGGGCGAGTTATTCATAAGGAAGATGTATATTGGTATATTCATGTTGCTTTAGAAGAGTATGATCATGGGATGATTAGGGATTTCAGGCATAGTAACTTGGTTGATAGTTCACAAAGGTTGAAAAATGAATTTGATGCCCTAGGAAACAAGGGTTTGGATACTTGGAATATCTTTTTGATGTTTGAAGACAAAGAGATTATCAAAATTGTTCTTAGTAGGATTCATGGTGAGCATATATGGCTTGACAAACCATACTTGATTTCGAAGGAAGTATCCTAGATCATGACTGGGTTATATATGACCAGTGAAGTGTCGATGTTAAAATCCATCAAGAATGTTGAAGTGAATCATTTGACTAGTGTAGTATCGGATGGAAGAGCTTTGAGAATTGATTCTATCAAATATGTAGTGTTAGATATGAAACAATGGGGATATCATACAAAGTTTATTTTAGGAATAGATAAGTTTCTTGTGTAGATCTACCAGAGTATATGTTGCTTAAAAATGGTTAGAGAAAATGCTGAATATGATTTATGCGAGATTTTAAGGTAGCATTTATTCGACAATATCACAATGACAATGAATGATATGTACCCATTCTGGTATGGTTCTCTGATTGTCTGTTTACTTTTCTATTCTCTGCATGCCTTGCCTAGTGTTTATAATATTGCACATGGAGAAATGATATGACCATTGGGTCACAAATAAAAGGTTACTTAGATGGTTTAGATGATAGCTCTAAATTAAGAAAAAAATTCTTTGAAAAGCTCATAAGTGTTTTTGTCTTAAGGGATTAGATTCCTCCCAAGGTTTTGGATTGGTATGAGAATTGCATTGTGTTTCTAGTTGATAAGGATAACTTATTTTTAAAAGCTATAGTTATGAAGGTTTCTAGGGTAACTCCCTTACCTTATGAGGTTGTTGAAGATGAGTGCATGATATTAGCAGAGAACTTTTGATGATGCTAAAAGATCAGAGTGCGGAGAGGTTTGGAATGAGAGATGAGATTCTTGGACGGTCCGAATTGATGGAGCCAAAGAGGAAAATGAAGAAATCAAGGAGACATTCTGAAGATGCCTCCACTTCTTGTTCTAAGATTCAGAAGAATGAAAAAAGAGTTTCAGAGGAGAAGGATACTGAACTTGTGAACATAAACAATGATGATGAGTAAGAAGAAATAAAGGCAAAACAAGAATTAGTTAAATATGTTGTAGTAGAAAAGGTGCAAAGTGTTTCTGAAGAACTGTTCGATAATAATGATGAGCTTACAAAGGATAAGGTGCTCGAGTTGATTGAGAAGCCTAGTGGCGTGAAGTCTGTTGGTGATTCATATCACAATTATGTGTCTTATGAGCATGATATTATTCAGAAAGCGTTTGTGAAATATTTGGTGCAGAATAATCTAGTTGCTACTAATGTTGCTGACTATGTTCTAGAGGAGCTTGTTGAGGTGCTAATAGAAAGAATGACTAAAGATGATACCAAGGCAGAATTTACCGAAGAAAATTTGCATGAGATGATGACAGAGAAATGTAGGAAGGCACATTAGGTGCTAATTCTTAGTTTGTTGAATTTCAAGAAATCTATTGAAGAGGCTGAGAAGTTGTATAAATTCTGTTTAAAGTGGCTTGTTGCCACACAAAAGTTCAAAGATGAAATCAATCAGATTGAATCTCAGTTGGTTGAAATGGCTAAAAATTACAGTGTCTATTGATATTTATGGTAAAGAAAGGGATTTAAGGCTTGAGAATTGCATAAATAGTTGGCTCTAAGAAGGAGTCAAAGAGATGAATTCATAAGAATGTTTGGACAGCTGAGAGCAAATATCGAGTTAAAACATTCTTCTTATTTGAGAGTACTGGTGGAAGAAGAGAATGTGGAAAAGGTTTCCAAGAGCATACATTTGTTTGATGATGTTGTGAATAAATGCATTGATTATGAAAGTCAGAGTAGAATTTTGGATGCTTCTACTCACGCTTGGAAGGCCTCGGTGATCAAATTGAAGAAGCAGTTTAAAGATATCTAGCTGGATGATTTTGAGTGATTATAATGATTCGATGTGTGTTGGTTCGGTGTTTTGGACTTTGTATTTGATGGAAAAGGGGGAGAAAGGTACTGAAAAATGTTTTTGTTATATGTTTCAATAATATTATTGTCAGGGGGAGTTATTATTGGTGGTTGATATTCTAGGTTTAATGTGAAATTTTTTTTGGTTGTTTTTCATCAATGACAAAGGGGGAGATTGTTACAGACATGTGTTTTGTTGTCATTGATTTTTCTTCTCTTGCAACTCTCTCATCCTAATGATGAATCACAGAGTGTAATTCAAAACATTGATGGAAAAACATCTACACAACTGAATCTAGAAGCACATTTGAATATAGAATGGACTATGGAAATCTCATCTCTCAAAGTGGTTCAAATATCTTTTGGTCTAGACATTAGCTGTATTGGATACAATGTTGAGAAGCTATTGTAGTATGGGTTGATATGGTTTTGGATCAGAGGTCAATATGATTGGTTCTATGATTTGGTTACAGGTAGATTATGTTGGTAATTGATTCAATTGATATTAGTTTTTTATTAATGATGAAAATAGTTGAAAGCGTGTTCTACATGGTTTGGGTATTGCTTGTTTTGCTCTAGACTCTTTCATTTGTGCAATAATATGATTGGTGCAAGATTTAGGTCATAATATCAAAATTGGATGTGATATATGTTTGGTCCGATAATTCCATGAGAAGTATTCTTTTGGTTTGATGCTGCATGTTGGATGTTGCTTTAGGACCAGTCTATGTTTCATGTTCTATATTTTTGGTCCGGTTGTATATCTTGGGTCGAAAAAGTGTGTACACGTTACAATATATTTTTTGGCTGACTTGGGGAGAATGCTTTTTTTCTAGTTTGATATATATATATATATATATATATATATATATATATATATATATATGATGATGATGATGATGATGATGATGATGATGATAGTGATGATGATGATTTATTGAAAAGAATATAGAGATATGCGTGTACAGAAATTTGAAAGATGCAGATGAGTTTTGATGATAATGAATATGCAAGATATGTGTGTAGAAACTAGTTGTAAGCATGTGCAACTTGAAGTAAGGATGTCAATGTGATGATATTGTAGTGCATAAGTGATAGTGAATGTAAGTACTCTAATCCAAAAGGTATGGTGATCTGGATATTTCAGTAAGAGCAATGTTTGAGCTTTAACAGTGACTATAATCAACATATAGAGGTGCCTCTATCTATATAGTTCTTTTTACTGAAATCTGTAATTGTGTATCTTTCCTTGAGTGTAGTTAGATTCAGGTCTGCAAGTCCTCTTTTGTATCTTGCACCATGAGTAGTTAGCCTTGGTGTGCAAGTCTGGAGCAGTGTGCTCTACCTTTTGTAATCATTTCTATATAGTAGATCATTTTGTGAGTTAACACTCACCGCTGTTTTTCTCAGTTCAGGTTTTCCATGTAGAAAATCTTTGGTGTTTCTATGTGATTACTTATGCTATTGTTGTTTAATTCTTCATGGTGTGGTTAAGTGAATTAAAATTATTAATTGTGTTATTAAGTTTTGGAATTTAATTTATGTTGATTCACCCCCCTCTTAGCATTTGGTGTGTGTTCAACACAAATGCCCTCTGATGGCCTCTTCCCTTTCACATCTGATAATTTTCTCAAAATTTTTACCTTCAAATTTTAACTACCTTATTATTAAAGATAGATTAATCCCCTCTTTCATGTGTGCATCAATTAATTTAATATCAAAGCACTTTCCCTTAAGATTAATCAAGTAGAAAATTAGAAATAAATTAAAAATAATGTAATTAAATACCTTATAATTAGAATATATTTTTATAATTGATTTCAATTACATAAAAAAATATCATCAAAATGTAGAAGAAATAGAGAATCAAGAAACTGAGCTAATTCTAATAAAAATAAAATAAAATAAATGCTTCCATAATCACAAAGAAGTATGTCCTTCCATAGATCCATCTTGTATGTATAAAAAATGGAACAAATCCTTATGGTCACAAAAACCCTACAAAATAAACATGAACCATGAGAGGCCAACTATTAACTATACAATAATAAAAAAATAAAGGAGGTAAGTGCACCAAGATGGTGAATAGAAAAGTGTCCATATGCAAAAAAAAAAATGAAAATTTTCATAACCCGTGCGTGTTCAATGAAATTCAAAAATGTGCTTTGTGGAACATTATATTTTCTCACACCCGCATGTTTTGGCCATTTTGAACTCCAAAAACCGTGGAATAACAATCCAAAGAAGCAAAAAAATTTGAGAATGCACACGTGTTTTGCATTTTTTTGGCATTTAGAGCAATTTCCAACAATGCCACCTCGTCAAACAGGTAAGATTTTATTGTTTTGATTATTTTTGGTTGCATTTTAATTGAAGTAGGGTTTTTTTAATTGATTTAAGTTTTATTTTATTAATTTGATGTTAGATTCTACAAGAAATCCCCAAAAATGAAATAGACAACAAAGACCTCCTTGTGCACAAGCAACACAAGCAAACCCTATAAACATTGCACATGAGCAACAAGAAAACCCTCAAGACGTTGCTCTACAACCAGAAAATCCTCAAAATACTACTCCTCAGCAACCACCACCACCCCTAAACCCTCAACATCCTCCATTAGATTATGTAGATGCCACATAAGAGGATCTCATCAATCGCCTTACACAAAATAGTGCCCAAATTTCTATATTGGTGAATAGGTTGAGGTCCTCTAGTATTGAGCACCACTCAACCCTCGCCACAATGATAGAAAGAATGGCCAATAGTGCAAATGAGGTACCTAGGAAGATTATGAAATGGGGTTCATGGAGGGATAAATGTCAAAAATTTTATGCAGATGGGTTGTCATATGATCAAGTGAAAAAAAGGGCATACTTAAAGGTGACATATGTTCTCTTTTCACCGATCCTATTAATAGTAAAATCCTAGAAGAGAATACGTTTTGGTTTTCTATACATTGGTGTGTTCATGCAAGGCTGAAAGAAGCTTTTCAGATAGGTGGTATATGGTCTTTGACCAACCAGCTTGTAATAATTGGGAGGTGCCTCTATATTTTTTGAGAAAGTTATATTGTGAGTTTATCCTTGGCAAGAAGCCAAATTAATTTGACATCTGACAGTTTCAGGGTAAAGGGAGAGGCTCTGTGTAGGATAGACCTAGGGCCCATAGGGTGGTACAACCACAACATAGGAGGTGTACAACTCCTAAACCCATGGTTCATGTCAATGTCCCTATATTCTTGAAAGAGTCTATGGAGTTACAACCTCTTCAAGCAACTGCATCATTGACTGATGTCATTGTTTAGCATGACACACAGTTGGTCAGAGTAGAGGATGTACCAACACCTACGACACCTCCTTCATCAGTGATACCTCCTTCATCAACGTCACCTCATGCATCATTTGGCATGGGCCAACTTATTCAGCATATGTGAGCCACCTACCAAGGTGTATGTTTTGGTGCAGATAATGATGTGAATGAGGATGGTTCGACATCTCATCCATGTACATGTTGCAGAGTAGATGCCATGCTTGCACTACAGAGGATATGGCCCTCACTGACTACCTGATGAGTATGTTGTTCTCTCATGATCAGGCAAAGGTGCATTTAATTCTATTTATGGCATGTTATCAATTAAGTGAATAAATCATAAAAAAAATGAAATTTTATTTTTAGAACAATTTAAAGTGACATATAAATAAAATGGATTGCAGGGTGTAGCATGTGGTGGGAGTACACCACATACTTTTTAGTTGACTCCACGGTCACAAGTAGTTTCGCCACCGGAGGTAAATATTTGTAAATTTGTTAAAAATATAATAATACATTGGTTTCAAAATATCTTTTGTTAATATATATGTATCATTACTTGGTGTTTTAGAGGGCTTATTAGGGGCTGAGATGTTCCAACTTGATGATATAATGCTTTTGGCCTTTGACTTTGGCCTAGATAGCTTTGCGATACCATTTAGATTTAGATATTTTTGACTTAGGTGATATATTAAATACATGCTCTTTTCCCTTATGTTAATTTTTTTCTATTAGTTTACCCCACCTGCCTCGAGGACATCTTGTGTGAGAAAGCCATTCTCCAACACTCCGAGGTAGAAAAAGATATCCTCCCAGACACCCAAATGATATAAGGTAATTCAGTACAATTTAAATTCATTTGTTGAAATGTATTATGATTAAACATGTATATGTAGATATTGATAAATGCACTTAATTTGTTTGTTCTATATACATAAACAAATGGGGTTTATGAAATTAATGAATGCATCTGATGTTGATGAGGTTCAGCAGAGGGAAGAGGTAATATCTTCATATTCACTTTGGATTGCATTCTTGCTTGTTTGAAATATCTAAATCCTTTTATGTCTATATCATATGTTATCATTTTTCATACAGGAAATGGTAATAGGTGCATCAGATTCGACTCTGCCTCCTAAGGTTACAGGAGAACTATTTGAGGCTCCGATGTGCATTTGTTATACATATGTTAAACATATTTGTTTAGAAATAAGTACACTCATGTTTAGTTTTTTTAATCTAGTTTGTCAACAACTTTGGGTTATTAACTTGTATTAATTGTCTTTAACCTATTACAACCCCCTTCGAAACTTACTACCGATGCTCTACCATTCCATTTCGTTAGAAGTCCTACACATCAAACATGGGGTCCAACACGACAGAGGGAAGATGTATGCCTATCTTAGATCAACTCCTTTTCACTAGGTGCACAACGGAGTTGAAACCCTCTTGTTAACTCATTTTGGATCACTTACCATGGATATAGGAAATGATCATAATTGATTCATCTGTGACTTTGCCTCCTACGACCATAGGACATCCATTTGAGGCTCTGGTATGCTTTTGTTTTTTAGTCTATTAATTTTTAGTTTTTTTCTATTTTTTGACATATATGTTATTAACTTGTATTAATGTTGTTTTACTAGTTATAGTCCCCTTCAGGACTTCCCACATATCCTTAGCCTCACCCAATTTCAGAAGAAAGAGATGAGGTAATCAACATTTCAAATTCAAACAATTTAGAGTTCAGTATTTAGTTATTTTGATGTTATATTGAGAAAATATATCTGATTCAACATTTGAATTGTCCTTGTGTAGCTACCTAAAGAGCCACGTACTGCTTTGAAGAGGCTCGATTTTGATGATCCGCCATAGTCATAGATACCGATAGAGATATATAGTTCTAGTTGTACTCATTGAAGGACCAATGTTTGTATATATTCGAATTTTTTATATGTATATATCGACTTTAACAGACATGGCACATGCCACATTTTTGTAACTATTATTGATTTGACATCTATGGTATTTTTTGATATGTACAAGATTATTGTTCATTTTGATATATATGAAACTTGATATTCAATCCAATTTATTCATTGTGTGCAAATATTTAATCCTGTAGGATTTTGCCAAGATCAAGGGCACAATGAAAAGCATAAAAAGAGATAATAGAATGACAAGAACAAACTGTATTCTCATTAATATGCAAATGATCAACTGGATTAACCAATACAATGAATATAGGTCTGCTTATATAGGCAAGGCCATATGGATGTTTGAGCACACAAATATGACATGTGGCTCAATGAGAAACAAGGGTAGGTAAGAAATACTAGGGGTAGGTAGGAGAAATAATATAGTATTCCACAAGAGGTGGATGACCCACCGAATGTGGAGTGTAATAGCAAAATAAGACCACAAAATGTGGAATTTCTCCTACAAGCTCTATCCCTATGTGCACACTTCCCTAAGTGTCTCAAATCCAAACTACGAAGAGATGCATTATACTAAGTTAACTTAAGTAAAGTGTAATAATATCCAAAATGAATGTTTATTTACACCAACACCCCCCCTTAAGTGCAACTTAGGGGAATGAAGACTTAAGTCAACAATGCAAGATGGGTCCCGGCTACTAGGCCATGATAGGTACCCATGTACAATATGCAAATGCAAGCAAAACTATGCAATGCAATCTCTCACAAACGGAGAAAGGGAGAAAACCCAGTGGGAAAAAACTCCCCCCAAAAGAGAGATGAATGTACAAAAGACTCTCAAAGAAGAAGGACAAAACCTCAAAGAGGAAAAAGTCCCCCCCATAAGAGAGGAAGGAGAAGTCAGCTGACCCCCCCTAATGACACATCCCGCACCCCCAAGAGAGCTCGCAACTGCTGGAACTTACTCTCGGTGAAAGGTTTGGTGAATATGTCAGCAACCTGCTCTACTGTAGGACAATACTGCAAATCAATGACCTGCTCCTCGATGAGCTCTCGGATATAGTGCATATGGATCTCGATGTGTTTGGTCCGCTAGTGCTGGACCGGGTTCTTTGAGATTGCAATAACACTCTGATTGTCGCAATGTAGAACTGTCGGGCATGGAGTGGTGAATCCAAACTCTGTGAGAATCTGCTGGAGCCAAATGGTCTCAGTCGCTGCATTAATAGTGCCTCGATACTCAGCCTCAGTCGAAGAGAGAGCAATAGCATGTTGCTTCTTGCTCTGCCAACAAATGGGGCCTGAACCAAGGTGAAAACTATAACCAGAAGTAGACTTACGATCAACAAGATCGCCAGCCCAATCGGAGTCTGTGTAACCAACCAAGCGAAGTCCTGTGCCTGCTGCATAGTGAATCCCATGGTGATGTGTACCCTAGATGTAATGAAGGATGCATTTGGTCGCTTTCCAATGAAGCTCATGTGGTTCCTGCATGAAGCAAGAAACCATGCCAATTGCAAATGAAATATCAGGGCGTGTATGAGTCAAGTAGATGAGACTACCCACAAGCTGATGATACAAAGTGGCATCAATTGGCAGAGAAGAACACTAAGCCTCAAGCTTGACTCCTGAAAGAAAGGGAGTCGGGGCAGGCTTACAATCAGCCATATGAAAGCGTGCAAGTAGATCAAGAGCATACTTGGGCTGCGATAGTGTAATCCTGGAAGGTGACTGTGAAATCTCTATCCCGAGAAAGTAGTGCAAAAGACCCAAGTCAGTCATAGCAAATCTGTCATGCAAAGTAGATTTGACCCTGCTAATGATGGATGAAGTACTCCCTGTAATGATCAAGTCATCAACATAGAGCACAAGTATTAAGTGAGAGTCATCCTGTCGCAAAATGTAGACATTCGGATCAGAATGACACCTGGTGAAACCTGAGGAGAGAAGAAAGGAATCCATCTTGGCGTACCAAGCCCTGAGGGCTTGCTTAAGGCCATAGAGAGATTTCCTTAGTCTGCAAACCAAGGAAGTATCCTAGATGAAACCCTGTGGCTGCTCCATATAAATCTCCTCATCAAGGTCACCATGAAGAAAAGCACTCTTCACATCCATCTGATGTACAACCCAACCATGAGCTACAACAATAGTAAGTGTCAAACGAATGGAGTTCATCTTGGCTACGGGTGCAAAGGTCTCAGTATAGTCAACACCTGCAACCTGAGAGAAACCTTTCGCAACAAGCCGAGCCTTATACTTATCCACACTACCATCCGCTACAAACTTGGTCCGACAGATCCACTTACATCGAACCATCTTTCTCCCCTTAGGGAGATGGACTAAATCCCATGTGTTGTTCCTCATCAAGGAACTATACTCTTCCTCCATAGCTTGGTCCCACTCAGGAACCCCTGATGCTTCCCTAAATGTCTGTGGATCGGAAGCGGTGGCAATGAATGCATGTGGAAGATCCTGATGTTGTGATCGAGTTCTTCGTGTTTCTGAAGGATCCCCAACAAGAGAACCCATGGACTCAAGTGTGTGTCAAGCCCAACAAGGTCTAGGTGGAGGTGGAGAACGAGGCTCCTCAACTGCAAGTGGATCCTGCGGAGGTGTAACCCTGCGAGTCGGAGTTGAAGGAGTCTCATCATCTGAATCACTAACATCACTATCCACAATGGAGGAAGGTGGAGGAGGTAGAGAGGCTAAGCTAGGAGAGCTTTCCTCAAAGTGAACACTCCTCTCAATGAACACCTCATGTGTCTCTGGATCCATCAATCTGTATGCCTTAACACCCTTAGGATATCCAACAAATATGCAAGGCCGACTCTGCGGTTCCAATGCCTTGCATTTCTGCGGAGATATGCGAGCCCATGCTGGACACCAAAAGACTCTAAAATGTCTCACAATCGGTTTCCTACCAGCCCAAGCCTCAAAAGGAGTAATACCTTGCAAAGATTTGTGAGGAACCCGATTCTGGATGTGTGTGGCACAACTAATAGCCTCTGCCCAAAAGGCGGGATCAAGAGAACATGCATGTATCATACAACTAGCCATTTCTTTGAGAGTTCTATTCTTGCGTTCTACAACCTTGTTCTGCTGTGGAGTGTATGCGACAGAATGCTGAAGATCTATCCCCTCAAATGTACAAAAATCCTCAAGTCTTTTGTTCACATATTCCCTTCCATTATCTGTGCGAAGAATCTTGACCACTTTCCCTGATTGCTTCTCCACACGAGTCTTGAAGTCCTGAAATCTGTCAAATACTTCACTCTTATCAATGAGAAAGTAGACCCAAGTGAAGCGGGAGTAGTCATCAATGAAGGTGAGAACATAGCGGGCCTTACTAAATGAAGGTGCTGGAAATGGACCTGCTACATCACTGTGAACAAGTTGAAGAACTTCCAAAGCTCTCCAAGCTATCCCCTTATAAAACTTCTCTTCGGGATGCTTGCCCATGGAACAACCTGAACATACACCCTCTGAAAAACTGATTCGAGGTAGACCTGTGACCATGTCTTTAGTGCTTAGCTGTTGAAGATAGCGGTAGTTGAGGTGACCAAACCGCTCATGCCGTAGCTTACTTTCTGAATTTGAATGAGTAAGCAAGGCCCTAGAAGGTGAACTTGGCACAAAGTGGGAGAATGAATAAAGCCTTGAGTTGTCATTGACTTTTCCCACTGCTACCAAGGCATCATCATCAAGTTCCTTTACCACAACTGAATCTGGTGTAAACTCAACCTTTTTCCCATTCCCATAGTGAGTGATTTGGTAGATGGAGAGAAGGTTGGTAGACAAGTTAGGAACATAGAGAACATTCTGAAATGTTCTATCATCCATGTCAACTGAACCTTTCCCTTCAACCTCTACTTGTGTATCATCACCTATGTAAATGTGAGGTACCTTAGATGGCTCCAATGAAGAAAACTGCTCCTTTGTAGAACCCATGTGATATGAGGCACCCGAGTCAAGTATCCATTGTTGTGAAGAACCTGTTGTAGCCACAAATGCTTGCCCTTTCCCCTTAGACTGTGAGGAAGAGGAAGGAGATGAATCCTTCTTTGTGTAGGTGGATGGCAAGTTGATGTTGTTTTTCTTGAGAAGATTAGTTAACTCATCAACTTGCTTTGCGTGGCATCGATGCTCATCGTGACCATACTTCTTGCAATATGCACAAGTTGGTTTATCCTTCTTAGGTGGTGTCCCCTTCTTGGAAGAGGATGAAAAATCGCCTTGTGATGGAGAGGATGATTGTCCTTTTTCCTGGTGTGGCTTAGACTTAGAGTGCTTCTTCTTGTTGTTGAAATCTTTGCCTTGACTTCCTTGATTCCCTTGATTAGCCACCAAAGCCTTGGACTTTGAAGACTTGAGAAGCCCCATGTTCAACAACTTAGATTGTTCCAATATCAACATTTCTGTGAAAGCATCAAATGAAGGCATAACATAGGAACTCCCCATTGTCAAACGATGAGTTTGGAAGCTAGACACAAATGCTGCATATTCTGGTGCAAGCTTGTCCAACAAGTTGAATATCAACTGAGCATCCTTTTTGTCAATTCCACAATCCTTAAGCTTTGCTCTTAACTCATTTGCTTTGGTAACATAATCTTGGATTGTATCAAAACTCTTGGGATCCAAGTTGGTGAGCTCATTGTCAATCTGATAGCCTCTGATTTCATCAACTTGACCATACAATTTATGAAACATATCCCAAGCCTCTTTGATTGTTTTACACTTCTCAATGTGAAAAATGAGGTCATCTGATACATACTTGCGCAAAGTTCCAAGAGCCATGCAATTCTAATTAACCATTTGGATCAACCTTAGGATCAGGTGGTGCTGTTATTGTTCCATCTATGTAATGTGTGAGACCCTTTTCCATTAATTTACTCCATACTTTAATTTTCCATGATGCATAATTATGTGGAGTTAAAGATGGAAATTTATTAGGACTCATTGCAACAAAAATGGAAAGAGCAAAAAGAGAGGCATAATCACACAAGACACCCCCCCAAATTCACTCAATCAAAGAACCCCCCCCAAAAGTGATGATTTTGACACTTTATAATTAGTGTGTATACAATGGGCCACTTGCAAAAGATGGCAAAGTGGACTTCTGATTACAATTTTACAACTACCTCAATAAGACCAAAAGAGACTCAAACTAATAATGCAAGAGATCTAACTAAGATCCAAGCAATTTACAAGTACCTAATAGGCCAAATAAGACCAATATCTAAAAGTGCAATTTCCACTCAAAATCTTTGAAATCTGATCATAGATTATGAAAGTAGACGAAAAAATATGCACTTTCAAAAAAAATGGCACCTGAAAAGGAGGTCGTATGAGCTCAAACGAGACCTTTGAAGTTGCAGAATTGAGGATTGGACAGGTATAGCTAAGAGAATCCAAAAATTTTGAAAAACCTATGCACCAAAATCAGAAAATAACCACACCACTGTGAAGATCACAAAATTTTAGCCCATTTCAAAAAAAATTGCACCAAAAAAGGAGCAAAAATGAGCAAGAGATGGCCTTTCAAAGTTGGACTACAAAATTGAAAAGCTCAATGGAGAGGGGTTAAAAAGTTTCAAAAAATGTTGATGTGGCGTTGACGTCAGCAATTCACTGTCTTAAATTTGACGACCGTATGACCGTTGCGAAGACTTCGCCTCCCTGTTGACTGGGCGTCCGTACTGTAGGGACTGCTGACTGGGCAGATGTTTCGGCGTACAGTCTGATGACGTGGTGGTCTGACAGTTGCTCTGCGTGGTGGGTGACGTGGCATACGGACTGCTGTGTGTGAGCCGCCTGGCGGGGTCCTGGTAGCCAATTGGGCCCCACGTGGCGGTGTTTGGATCCGCCTGTTTAGAGGTACATGGCGGCCGATGGTGGTGGCTGGAGGCTGCCGGAGGTCCTGGGCGGCGACGGTGGCTGGGTCTCGGTCGGCAGGAGGAGACTTGGGCGTCGGTGACTGAGGGGGCCGGCAGGAGTTTGGGTTGTCGGCGGTGAGACTGGTCGGCGCGAGTCCCAGCGACATGGTACACGGCGACGACCGGTACACTTCGACAGTTTCGACAACAGGGTACAACCTGCAACACCTGCAACATGCAGGTGCAAAGGGCACTGGGGGGTCTGTGGACCCCCCCAAATTTTATTTATTTATTTATTTTTTTTCGATTTTTTTTAATTTGATTTTTTTTGATCGCCCTTTTTGATTTTTCGAATTTTTTTTTGAAAAATAATTTTTTGAATTTTTTTTTCGAAATCCGTACGATAATAGCCAAAATGGGGAAAAAAAAATTTCTCACCAAAATAGGTCGACTTGATAGTCAAAATTTATGGAAACGGCCTCCCAGATTCAACGGTGATGTCCAAATCGCTGTACGACGCCCCCAAAAAATGAAGATCCCCAAATCCGAAAATAGAAGCCTCCAAAGTGTCTCCAAAAAACTAATCAATGAAGCCCCAATAGCTCTGATACCATGTAGGATTTTGCCAAGATCAAGGGCACAATGAAAAGCATAAAAAGAGACAATAGAATGACAAGAACAAACTGTATTCTCATCAATATGCAAATGATCAATTGGATTAACCAATACAATGAATATAGGCCTACTTATATAGGCAAGGCCATATGGATGTATGAGCACACAAATGTGACATGTAGCTCAATGAGAAACAAGGGTAGGTAAGAAATACTAGGGGTAGGTAGGAGAAATAATATAATATTCCACAAAAGGTGGATGACCCACCAAATGTGGAGTGTAACAGCAAAATAAGACCACAAAAGGTGGAATTTCTCCTACAAGCTCTATCCCTATGTGCACACTTCCCTAAGTGTCTCAAATCCAAACTACGAAGAGATGCATTATCCTAAGTTAACTTAAGTAAAGTGTAATAATATCCAAAATGAATATTTATTTACACCAACAAATCCAATTTATTCATTGATGCATGAAAGTTGATATTCGATCCATTTTGATATATATGATACTTGATATTCTTGAAACTTAGTTATTTGCAATTTAAATGCGATCAAACTTGTTCATTATGTATATGTCTTGAAATGTGATCCAATTTGTTCATTACATGTAACTCATATGGCGTATACTTTTAAACTAGGTTTCTCATATTGTGTATACCCACTTACCCAAGTACCAAAACCAGTAATGCTCCGAGATATCTCCCTCCAAAAATCGTTGCTCGATTTGGCTTAGTGCACCTTAGGAACACTTCAGTCCGTTGTGCTCCAAAACGTTTGAGATACTTCGTGGGCGAAATGAGGTCATCACTAGTGTTTACTCGACCAACTGGAGCTAGTGGAGTAGATGGTTTGGTGCCACGACAAATGGTTTGAAAGATGCATGATTATGCAACTTTCAACTGAGCAATAATGCAACTTTAGGCATCAACTGAGATCGGGTCGCCAAATAAAAACCAAATGGAATCTCCCAAAACTGAGATATGCTATTGTAGGCCTTGGTAAGAAAATCCTTTTGTACCTCATGGATCTTCGATATCCCTCACAAAATCTGAGATATCGCCCTCCAAAAATCGCTGCTCCATTTGGCTTAGTGCACCTTAGGAACACTTCGGTCCGACGTGCTCCAGAATGTTACAGCTACTCCATGGGTGAAATGAGGTCATCACTAGCATTTACCTAACCAATTGGAGCTAATGGCGCAAATGGTTTGGTGCCACAATGAATGGTTTGAAAGATACATGATTATGCAACTTTCAACTGAGCAACAATGCAACTTTTGGCATCAATAGAGATCGGCTCACCAAATGAAAACCAAGTGGAATCTCCCAAAACCAAGATATATTATTGTAGGCCTTGGTAAAACAGTCCTTTTTCACCTCACGGCTCACGGATACCCCTCATGAGCTCTGAGAAATCGCTGCCCTATTTGGCTTAGTGCACCTTAGGAACACTTTGGTTTGGCATGCTCTGGAATGTTAGAGCTACTCCATGGGCAAAACAATGTCATCACTAGCATTTAACTAACCAACTAGAGCTAATGGCGTAGATGGTTTGGTGCCACGATGAATGGTTTGAAAGATGCACGATTATGCAACTTTCAACTGAGAAACAATGCAACTTTTGGCATCAACTGAGATCAGGTCGCCAATTGAAAACCAAGTGGAATCTCCAAAAATATAGATACGTTGTTGTAGGCCTTAGTAAGACGGTCCTTTTTCACCTCATGGCTTGCCGATACCCCTCACGAGCTTTGAGATATCACCCTCAAAAAATTGCTGCCCGATTTGGCTTAGTGCACCATAGGAACACTTTGGTTTGGTATGCTCTAGAATGTTAGAGCTACTTCATGGGAAAAATGAGGTAGTGTTTACCCTACCAACCAGAGCTAATGGCGCATACACTTTGGTGCCACGATGAACGGTTCAAAAGTTGCATGATTATGTAACTTTAAACTGGGCAGCAATGCAACTTTTGGCATCAACTGAGATTGGGTCACCAAATCTCTGTTCGTTCTTTGTGGGCATGAATCGCCACCACCAACATGTCCAGTTGGGTGGGCATACCCATGGCATGGTCCATTTTTGGCTCCTCGCTTGCCGAAATACTCGCCAACATACCCTACGAATAGTGTCCCTTAGGTGCCCTAAGTGTACAAAAGTGACAAACTTTGCTTGGGTATTTCTCTCAATCTGGGGCACTTGTATATGATCCGTCTAAAGTTGTAGGATTGTGAGAGGTCCCTCTACAATAGTCTATCTCAAATTTTGAAGACTCCGAGTGGTTTTTTAGGGAAGTAATTTTTCTATTGATGCAAAAACTATTAGAGACATTCAGATGATGATGATGAACATGGGATTGCAACTACATCTATTTAATAAGTTATGGGAGCCTATGCCAGATGATGATGATGATGAATACTCCTTCTCAACTGTCAAACTCTTAAACATAATTCAATAACATTCACTGATTTCCATCTCTTAACAACAAGGGGTGACCCTACTCACCATAACATAATTTATCATACCCTATGTGTGATCAACACTTGATAAATGAAGAACCTAGGATGAGGATAGTCCTAGATATGATAGTAAGTTAGGAAACTTTTGGGTTCTCAAGGATTGACAACTTGTGGAAAACCCTATCACAATGAGAAGGAAGTTTCTAACACAATATCCAATTAAGGAACTTCAAGGTACACCAAATAGATGATGTGCTTACAATGACTAACAATTCTGATCAGACTATGATTAGTGAATAGAAAATGAACTTACCATGTGGACAATGTTCTTAAGGCTTGAGAAATGGTGTATAGACAAGGTGGACTCTGATGGAAGCAAATGTGAATGATTAAAGTCTTGTCTCAACCTTTACAATGGCCTCAAACTACATGTGATCAGACCTAGAGATATTACTGTTAGGTCCTGGAGACAACTGAGAGGGGGGGGGGGGCTGAATCAGTTGTCAAATAAGTTCAAAACAAAAACAACTTAACCAACTTATTGCTTCATACAGGTGAACCAATCTTTTATACCGGTGGACAATTTTATCAGATAATTGCAATACATGTAAAGATTAATGCATGAAACAAAAAAACAAAGTCATCCACAACACTTAACACCAATATTTGTACGTGGAAACCCTGTAAGGGGAAAAACCACAGTGGGAAACCTTACCCACAATCAGATGATACTACTACAGATAGTAAGTGTATACAAATGGGGTTTGCACATGCAGGAGGGCCAAGTGTCTAGAGCTCACTGCTCAAACACAAAATAGGTGTCACACTGACTACAATTGGATGGTTAAATCAAATAAGGATGTACTGCTCAAAATAGCATCTTCATATGCTGGATTTAGTACCAATGTAGTTCTGATATGCTTTCACAAAAACCTTGCTTCACCTTCAAATGATGTCTACGTGTATAGCTCTTCTTAATCTCGCATATACCTTCACACAATTCTTCTTCACATTCCAAATCCGATCTTACAAATAAGATCTTACATTTATATTATAACCTAAGACCAATTTTAGTAGGTCAACTCTAAAAGATATTACAATAAAATCAATTTACAAATAAATTAATGCCTGATGCAATAACCGATTCAAGATGTCGGCTTAATGCATTTACAACAATAATAAGTCATCTCCATAGCGTGCCATGCTGATCTAGAAAAGATAAACCTGTCGGTGTATAACCTGGACCTATTTGCCGATAACAACAAATATGCAAATACAAATATGCTAGTAAATGATTTTCCAAGACAAAGTGTCCAAACGATGTCTTCAACATAACCAAGTGTTTTCCATGCCATTCGAAGTGTCGGTGATCATTATATCCTGCCGGTGTACCAGATACCGGTGACTATGCATAAGTCATTTGCTTGCCGGTGAATGTTGTTGATTCTCCAAAGTGCCAGAGTTGATAAGGTTTAGTAGGTGTTGACATCAATGACAAAACCATACCAAAATACTAACAATCTCCCCCTTAGGCATTGCTGGCAACACAAGATGGAAATACCATGAAAGTGCCAAAACAGAAATGCCAAATACCAAAATACCAATAATTACCAAAATATAAGTAATCTTTCTCAAAGTAACAATCTCTTCCCCTGAGAATGACATGTGTTTCCTTGTGTTTTTCCATACCAATCTCTCCCCCTTTGACATTAAATGCCAAAGTTACTATAAAACCAAGTTCATTACAAAATACCAACCAATTTAGTATACCAACTACTCTCCCTGAGAAGTAGATTCCTCATCAAAGACGGAGTAAAAGATTTCTCTGTTAATTCTACCGATTGATGAAAAACATCAACTCTCTAAGTATCTACCGGTGGGGGAATGACCCCAAGATGATCTCTAAGATATTCAAAAGTCTCCTTAGGTAGAGTTTTAGTGAAAATATCTGCAATCTGCTCTTTTGTATTCACATAAACTAGTTTAATTTCTTTTGCTTCAACATTCTCCCTTAGAAAATTCATTTTGATAGAAACATGTTTGGTTTTAGAATGTAGTACTGGATTCTTAGATATATCAATTGTTGTAGTGTTGTCACAATAGATAGTAATAGGTTCCTTGCATTTTACCTTTATGTCTTTCAACATTTGTTTAAGCCATAGTACCTATGTACAATTAGTTACTGCCACAAAATATTCCGATTCTGCTGTTGATAAGGATGTACACCTTTCTTTCTTACTCAACCAAGAAACTAGTCTGCTTCCAAGAAAAAATGCTCCGCCGGTGGTGCTTTTTCTATCATCCACATCTCCTGCCCAATTTGCATCTGTGTATGCACATAATTCAAAGTTTTCATCTCTGGGATACCATAATCCAAGATTTGTAGTGCCTTGTAAGTACCAGAAAATCCTTTTTACCGCTGATTCTTGATTTTCTCTAGGATTACTCTGAAATCTTGAAACAATACATACTGCATTCATGATATCAGGTCTCGCCTGTGTCAAATATAGTAAACCTCCTATCATATATTTGTACCTAGTTGGATTAACAGGTGTAGATTCATTCCTTAGTGATAGTTTGTCATTTGTAGTCATAGGTGTGCTTACCGGTTTAGAGTTCTCCATCCCAAATTTCTTTAGTAACTCCTTTAAGTACTTGGATTGACTCAAGAATATACCTTTATCAGTTTGTGAAATCTTTAGAAAAACCAATCTTCAAAAGATATTTATCCAATCTTGCATACCAAGCTCTTGGAGCTTGCTTCAATCCATACAAAGCTTTCTTTAACTTGCAAACCATATCTTTGTTGTCTGTCAAAGAAAATCCATCGGGTTGTTCAATGTAAACTTCTTCAAGATCTCCATTTAGAAATGCACATTTAATATCCATTTGATATACTTTGTAGTTCTTATGTGCTGCAAAAGCCAAAAATAATCGAACTGCCTCAATTCTAGCTACCGGTGCAAAGGTTTCATTATAATCAATTCCTTCTTTTTGAGAATATCCCTTACACTCTAGTCTTGCTTTTTTTCTGATAACCTTACCATCTTCATTAAGTTTGTTTCTGAATACCCATTTGGTTCCAATTACATTTTTATCTTTAGGTTGGGGAACTAATGTCCAAGTGTTATTCTTCTCAATTTGTTCTAATTCTTCTTCCATAGCTTTAATCCAGTGTATATCTTCACATGCCTCATTAACTGATGATGGTTCAATTTGAGAAATAAGACATACCTCTTCATTTTCCAATCTTCCTCTTGTCATAACTCCTTTATACTTGTTTCCAATTATCTGACCTTCAGAATGATTCAATCTTACATACCGGGGTGTCTTTGTTTGTTGTTGGTCCTCAGTCACATTGGAATTTTCAGATGATACCGGTGTAACTAGATATTCATTCTGTACCGATGGGTTCAGTGTAGGTTCATTTGTTATAATTTCTCTTGCCGGTTCAGAATCTATATACCTTGAAGTTCCTCTGAATTGTTCATCAATCTTCACATTTGTAATCTCAACAATTTTTTGCAATCTTTTGTTAAAATATCTATATGCTTTACTCTTAGATGAATAACCAAGAAATATTCCTTCATCACTTCTAGGATCAAATTTCCCAATATACTCATCTCTTCTAATATAGCATTTACTTCCAAATATTCTAAAATATTTAAGAGTAGGAGTAATACCAAATCATAGTTCATGACAGGTCTTACCGGTTTCACCTTTGATGTGAACTTTGTTGAATGCATAGACCGTTGTACTTACCGCCTCTCTCCAATATACATGTGGTAGATTTGCTTCTGATAACATACTTCTAGCTGCATCCAAGATAGTTCTGTTTTTCCTTTCAACAACTCCATTTTGCTGTGGTGTCCAGGGTGTTGATAGCTATCTTCTGATTCCATTCACTTCACAGAATGCATTAAATTCCTTAGATGTAAATTCTCCTCCTTGATCTGATCTTAGACATTTGATTTTCTTACCGGTTTCATTTTCTACCATTGCTTTGAACAATTTGAACTTCCCAAGTGCTTCCGATTTTTCTTTGAGAAAAGTAACCCAACACATTCTAGAATAGTCATCAATAATTAGCATGAAATATCTATTACCTTGTAAGATTTTAGTTCTAGCTGGACCACATAAATCAGTGTGAATTAAGTCAAGAGCATTATTGGATTTTTCTGGAATACTTTTGAAGGTGGCTCTAACTTTTTTTCCAAATTGACATTCCTTACATACTGTATTGTGAGGTTTGACAATTTTAGGTAAATCTCTAACTGTCTTAGTAGTACTGATTTTCACCATGCAATCAAAGTTTACATGACAGAGTCTCTTATGCCATAGCCAACTTTCATCAATATGTGCAATCAAGCATATCTTTTCACTATTATTCAAATGAAAGATATTATCTCTAGTTTGATTACCGGTTGCAATTTTTAAACCGGTTCTATTCATGATTTTGCATTTTCCATTTTTGAATTGTAATTGAAATCATTTCTCAACTAATTGACCAACACTCAAAAGATTATGCTTTAAACCTTCAACATAGTAAACATTGTCAGTATTATGCTTACCATCAAGATATATTGTACCTTTACCTTTGATCAAACAAGCTTTATCATCTCCAAATCTCACTAGACCTCCATTATATTCTTGAAAGTTCAAGAATTTACCTTTATCACCTGTCATATGATGTGAGCATCCTGAATCAATGATCCATTCATCCTTTACTTCAATTTTAGCTGCCAAGGCCTGCTCTACCGATTGGATTGTGGGTGCCGGTTGATCTTCTGTTATAGCAACAAAAACCCATCCATTATCTGTCGGATCCTCATCAGAATCATCAGTCACTCCTTCATCAACAAGATAACAAGATTTATCTTTATTCTTCTTAAATCTGTATCTCTGATATTCAGAGTTAGGTTTGTATGTTCTTCTAGCTTCTTGTCTTAGTCTAGCATGTCTATCAAGGTATCTTGAAGCCATATGACCAATCTTATTACAATTAAAACATTTAAAGGGTGCTTTACCTTCATACTTACTTCCAACTGGACCTTTAGGCATTTTCCTTGCAAATAGTGCTTCAAGTTCTTCATTTTCTTTCCTACTTTCTTCAAGTTCTCTTGCATAAAATGCTTTCCAATCAGATTTGTCAAATGGTGGTGTAGATGATGTTGACGCTTTAAAGGCTAAATCTGTTTTTATAGTAGCAACAAGACCAAATTCTTCAATTTCAAAGGCTGAAAGTTTTCCAATCAATGTATCTCTAGTTACTAATGTATTAGGCATTGTTCTTAACTCATTTATAGCAGTGACCTTCATTTTATATGCCTGTGGCAATCCTCTTAAAACTTTTGAAATAATTTCATCTTCACTTAAGGTTCCTCCACAACATTTAATACCCAAAACAATTTCATTAACTCTTTCCATAAAAGCAGAAATCCTTTCATCTTCTTCCATTTTCATATTTTCATACCTGACTCGGAAGCTTTCAAGCTTTGCAATTTTGACTGTGGAATCTCCTTCATTCAATGTTTCCAAATGATCCCAAATAGCTTTAGCAGTAGATCTATCTGATAATCCCATGATTTGTTGATCTGTTAATGTGCTCAAAAGTGCTTCTCTTGCTTTGCAATCATTTTCTTCATCTTTAGTCAAGTTAGGTGGATTAGGCTGGCTTTGAGTAGGAGCAGTATAACCATTCTTTGTAACATCCCAGATGTCCTTTCCAATGCAATTTAAATGTGTCTCCATTATGATCTTCCATATGCCATAGTTGGCTCCATCAAGTTTAGGACTGTCCTTCCTGAAATAGTTAGTAGACATTGGATCTCCTCAAGCTGTTAAACTTTTGCAAAAGAGGACTAAGCTTTGATACCAATTGTTAGGTCCCAGAGAGAACTGAGAGGGGGGGGAGGGGGGGGGTGAATCAGTTGTCAAATAAATTCAAAACAAAAACAACTTAACCAACTTACTGGTTAATATCGGTGAACCAGTCTTTTATACCGGTGGACAATTTTATTAGATAATTGCAATACCAGTAAAGATTAATGCATGAAACAAAAAGACAAAGTCATCCACAACACTTAACACCAATATTTGTACGTGGAAACCCTGTAAGGGGAAAAACGACAGTGGGAAACCTTACCCACAATCAGATGATACTACTGCAGATAGTAAGTGTATACAAATAGGGTCTGCACATGCAGAAAGGCCAAGCACCTAGAGCTCACTGCTCAAACACAAAATAGGAGTCACACTGACTACAATTGGATGGTTAAATCCAATAAGGACGTATTGCTCAAAATAGCATCTTCATATGCTGGGTTCAGTACTAGTGTAGTTCTGATATGCTTTCACAAAAACCTTGCTTCACCTTCAAATGATGTCTGCGTGTATAGCTCTAGTTAATCTCGCATATACCTTCACACAATTCTTCTTCGCATTCCACATCCGATCTTACAAATAAGATCTTACATTTATATTATAACCTAGGACCAATTTTAGTAGGTCGGCTCTAAAAGATATTACAATAAAATCAATTTACAAATAAATTAATGCCCGATGCAATAACTGATTCAACATGTCGGCTTAATGCATTTACAACAATAATAAGTCATCTCCATAGCGTGCCATGCTGATCTGGAAAAGATAAACCTATCGGTGTATAACCTGGACCTATTTGTCGATAACAACGAATATGCTAATAAATGATTTTCCAAGACAAAATGTCCAACTGATGTCTTCAACATAACCAAGTGTTTTCCATGCCATTCAAAGTGTCGGTGATCACTATATCTTGCCGGTGTACAAGATACCGATGAGTGTGCATAAGTCATTTGCTTGCCGGTGAATGTTGTTGATTCTCCAAAGTGCCAGAGTTGATAAGGTTTAGTAGGTGTTGACATCAATGACAAAACCATACCAAACTACCAACAAATACATTGTCACTGTCTTTATATTGGGTATGTAAGGACTGATTACTCCAATCAGAGAACAAGAGGCTGATTACTCCAATCACGTGCTAGGGCATCAAATAACTCCTTCCATACATAACCCAACAATGTGAGACTTGGACCAATTAAAAGAGTATTGAATCCACTATAGAATATCCAAAAACTATAATTTTTGAAGGGTGAAATATAAAGTTGTCAAACTATTTGTGAATATACCCTTGAATGTGAGGGTTTTGAAGTAGATTTGACAAAAATAATTGGATCTCTTCACAGAGACCACGGCCAGAATTGAAATCTAGTTTGTTTGAAAGATAATTCATCCTTCTACCATCCCCAATCAGATTTGCAACAAAATCAATCCATAAGAGGAAGAAAAACGTGGTTGTCTTCATGAATTTGCAGAAAATGACATAAAATGGTATTGCTTTTATTCAAATTTTGTATCAAAATTCATCATATGCTTGATGCCCGACCCAAGGGGCTATTAAAATACGTCAAAAGTAGTTTTAAATCTCCCCAACCAACCTTTGGTCATTGGTTCATAATCAACCCCTTAATCACGCATTATTGCAAAAGTTGTCAAATGACAACTTTTGCATTAAATATGCAACTTTGTCATTTTGGCAAGTTAAATGGATTATAAAGCCTTACAAACATGTCAAGACTGATCCAAATAGCCCATTTCCACTATCCAAAAGCCTATTCAACCTAGATAGACCTATTTGACCAACTTTGACCATTAGGGCCTAATAGGCCTATGAAGTACATTTGTGGTTCAAATGGCCTTACATCAACATCAAATTAAACAAACCACATAAAACAAACATGAAAACATTAACCATGGCCTTAGTAGGTCCTTATTACATTGATTATGAAGATTTTGGCCTTGTAGGCCTCCTGGGACTACAAACAAGGGCTTTCTCAAACACACCCCTCCAAGCACTTCACAACTCCAACAATGGATCAAACACCTTTCATATGATCTGCACAAACTCCAACATCCTTAAAAACACTCTCTCATTTAAAGATTTGACCTAGACCAACATATGACACCTTGTATGCACTATGCAAAATTTTAGGTCAATCAATATAAAATTCACAAAACTAATTAAAGGAACCTAAAACTAGTGCCAAATTAAAGTTAAAACATTTCCCTATCACTTGCAAAAAGATTTAGATCAAAAGATGTTATGAAAAGAAACTTGCAACAGTTGAAAGTTCTCATTTTAGGCTAAAATTGTAGAAAAAAACAATGTATTTTAACTTGTACGTTAGTATTTAAACTTGTCTAATGCCCATTTGGGCTCTCAAATGGTACATGAGTATTTAAACTTGTCTAATTGCAAAAAAACACCAATGGTTTTATAATCAAATGGTACAAATTTGGGCTCTCAAAATTTGGAAATCAGCCCCATGGGCAATTTTATATATAAAATTTGGCATCTAATATGAATGATCAAGCTCATTACTGTTTATATATACAAATTTTGCATCTAAATATGCACATTACAACTCATTGTTGTTTTTATATACAAAATTTAGCATCTAATATGCACATTACAACTCATTGATGTTTTAATATACAAAATTTGGCATCTACATATGCACATTACAACTCATATGCACATAGATCAACTCCAAAAAAGCCAAGTTACAACGTTTCACAAAAGATATATACAAAATTGTCAAAAGTATTCTACCATATTGTAAAATTATTCTCCTAGATGGCCCAAAATCAATCAAGTGAACCTTCTGGATCATCTTTAACCCTTAGTGTCTCACGTATTGCCTCGTGGTCAGATTCACGAACTTTCCACAAATTCTTGTTAAGAGGTCTACCATGATATTTAATCAATTGAATATTTGTTGCAACAAGAAGGTTTGAGTAATGAAGAATATGTCTATGTGTCTCAAAGTCCTCAAACAACCAGGCATTAGAATTTCTAATAGGGTACATGCATTTTATAAAAGGATAAGTTAATGCCAAAATCAATACAATGACTGATAAATAAATGAGTTTAAGAGGTCTCAATACAACTCGACACAACAACGATACCTTCTAAGCCATGTCCTTGTCACAAAAACAGATCCTATTGGGTACTCAATACCCTCTCCATCAATGACTGTAGAAGTCAATTTCTTTTTGGCCTCAATACAATGACACAAAAAGAAATATGTTTCTTCTTCGTTGTTCTCATCCGCATAATTGCACATACATGACCTACATTTAATAGAAGGATATAAGTTAATACCAAAATCGGCATAAACAACTTATAAATTGAGCTTAAAATTAATTTTACCCAAGTAACAAATTGCAACCCTTTACTTGGTTCAACTAAGT
The DNA here is from genome assembly GCF_030272615.1 of Cryptomeria japonica. NCBI lineage: Eukaryota > Viridiplantae > Streptophyta > Pinopsida > Cupressales > Cupressaceae > Cryptomeria > Cryptomeria japonica. Next base: position 233,546,878 of record NC_081407.1, read on the forward strand.
CCGATACATGGTCAAAATCTACTGATGCTTCAATCTGGTTCATTTGTAGTGCTCTAGGAAATCGATATGTATCTAGGGTTTTCAAAGGTCTACAAGACCATTGGTCAACCCACTCTTTTGATTCACATTCATCCCACACAAAATGCATACACAAAGAGAAAAAGCATGTAATCTGTCTAGTATAAATAACTAGTGATGCTACATTTGAACTTCTACTAAATGAATGCATGTTATTTGATCCTGTAAGTGTACAACAATCTAGATAGTTTTCAATGTTAGATTCACATATTAACCAAAACCATCTAGAAACCATAGACTTACCTGCATTACTTGGTCTCATCGTAGAGTTACACCATTGCACAATTGTTTCTTCATCTATTAACAGTGCATCACCTTCGTACTTCAATTCCTCTCTAGTAAGATCTCTTTTCAAACTTGCTCCCGCACCATCATGCTCTCCCTTTCCATGCCCTCCCTCAATGAAATTCCAAAAATGTTGCACACCACTTGTCACATACATCCTAGTCAACCAGTAGATCATCCTTGCATTCTTGAATTGTGTGGTGCAATTGTCCGACCATATTAAGTGTTGGTTGTATTTTATATCTATTTCCCTTAAACTATCATAGAAGAATGTAAAGCATCCTTGCACAAACTCTAAGGGATGAGTACGATCATTGCTGATATAGAAGTGATATACTCTTATAACCTTTATGTCCTCCTTGATGCTATCATTGGCATGCATGAATGCTATGTGTACAAAAATTGTAAGTTGTGTAGAGTGGTAATACATAGGTTGTACTTCATTTTGCGGCTTTAGTGTATAATTCTTAGAAAAATTAACAACAAAGATAGTAATGTCGGGGAGGAAAGTGTCCTTACACAACTTGAATTGCTCATCTAACCACCTAGCTCTATGTGTGTGACCTATGTACTCATACACTAGTTTATCTTGAAACATCTTCATAAAATCAGCTACGCATATATCCCTTTTCACTAAATCACACTTCTTTAATTCTTTTCCATCTTTAACACCATATGTGACTGACTTGTATTTTCCAATAGAAAGTAGTTCCTTACCAATTTCATTTGTGCTATCTAGATGTAGGCATCTATGAAACTATTGCAAACCACCACATGAAGGACAAAAACCTCTCAAACACATCATCTTATATTAAATGCACCTGTCATCTCATCTACATAGTATACTTGAAATAAATTCTCTCAGTGACTTAGGAGGTGCTTCTAGATCACATTTCTGCAAAACATTGTTAGTGTGCAAAGTACAACATATATAGCGATAAATATCATAATGCATGTAAAATTCAACATGGACCCTACAACAACATGTAGTACATGCATGATTAATCTTAACATAAAATGGTTTTGTCATCTCAAAATATCTTTGACTAATTTTAATCTGAGGAAAGCTTTGAAGAAACCTTTCATAAAATTGTGTTTGTGTCATATCTAAATCGTGTTTTGGATGTGTTTCACGATTTATACTTCCAATTCGCCTTCTGACAACATCTCTTTGGTTGGGTGAAACCCTTGTCTTGTCATGCCAATATTTCTCAATTAACGTTCTTAGTGCATCAACAACAACCTTGTCCTTGTGTGAGAGTCTACTCGAGAATGCCCAAAGAGAATTATTGTTAGGATCCTCAATTTTCTCTCTCCTATCTAAGGCATGGTGTAATGTGGTTCTACTTATCCTTAATGACTTTCTTGTTTTTCTTATTGAATGATATTTTTTCATTTCCTTTCCCATTATGGTTGATGTGAGGACATGTCGAGTAACATTAGCATCTTTAGTGCACGATTTTGAACCAATGATTCCTTCACTATTATTTTCGGATGTTCTTAACCCCAAATTTTTCATTGTCTCTCTAAATTTCAGATTTTTAATCATTTCAACAACTAATTGGCATCTTCCACTTTGATTTAAGTTTTCAAAATAGTTATTCTAAATTCTTGTAACCATTCTTATGCAAGTTCTTTCAGAAATTTTATCATGCATTGGTTTCAAAATTTCATCAATGTCTATTAGGAACTTTGGTTTTCTATGAATTATTCTAAGAGGTTTTAATATTGGTGCATGCTCTTCATTTTCATTAGGTGCATTATGTGCATTGATCACATCAAATTCAAATGGTATATCTTCTTCAATTTCATTAACATGTGCATTCATCGCATCATTTTCAAAATGGTGTATGTTGATCATTTTGATTTGGTGTATTCATCATATCAATTTCAATTGTTGAATGTTCATTACTTTCATTATGTACATTAGATGACATACCTTCACATAATCTCCTCATATGCTCCCTTTGTCTTTCCTTTGCTGCCTCACTTTGTTCATTCGTTCCTCTCTTGTTATTTCCCATTGTTGATATTGATTGTCCTACACATAACATCATGATGACAATCCACAATCAAAAAGAAAAAAACAACAACAAATGATCATCATTTTGTTATAATCTAAAGTAACAATGATAAAACAACTTCAAAAACAATCCAAGATACAAGACAAATCAATCATTTTAAAGCAAAATTGACAAAAAAAAAATGAAAACATGACTATTACTATCCCAGAATATCATGTGCAACAATAGTGGGGCCTTCAAACAACTTGCAATGCTGGATTTTAGGTCATTGGGACTAAAATATGAAGATTTTCCCATAACGCGTACAAGTTATGCAAACCTAATGGGAACATTCACATTTTCTCATAACTCATACGGGTTATGCAAAACTAGAAGTTTTGGCCTTAGTTCTGCATACCCCGTATGAGTTATGTAGAACTAATAACCAAAGAGAGAGAGAGAGAGAGAGAGAGAGAGAGAGAGAGAGAGAGAGAGAGAGAGACTTCACAGAGAGAGAAGTGTGAGGGGGAGAGAGATGAGATAGAAGTCAAGGAGGATAATTAGGGCTTAGAATAGACATAGACGGTGATGGGGGAAGGAAGATGAGAGAGAGGAAAAGAAGAGAGACATGCATGTATAAAAACATATATAAACACATATTATATATGTATGTCTATACATATGTGTAGTAAATGCTAAGTTTACAAGCATACATTTTGATGTCTGCATAACTCGTACGGGTTTAGTGAAACTCAAAATGATGGTTTTAGTTCTACATAACTTGTACAGGGTATGTAGAACTATGAATGGTACTTTTTGTTTTTCAAAACCCAAGCGAGTTATCTTGAACATCAGAACCCGTGCGGGTTTTGGCTTGGTAAGAGGGTTGGAAAATGACCCTAAGGCTTGCAATCCTATTGTCCCTCCATTTTCTCGACTTCGTCATCATCGAGTGTACAAATGATCAAGTGGGTATCTCTAAAATTACCACCATAACCTCACACATCTTCTCAACTTTTTGACCATATAAATTTTTCTATTTTTGGACAACATTAGCATAGTAAACTTTAATTTTCTTTACCAGTGCCTTGACAGTCCTCACAAACATATGTCTACCATTTTTTTAATAACTTTTGATATACTTGACCAAATTCAAAATGAATTACATATTATTGTTCTAACTAGATTCTATACACTTTTAAAAAAGAAGTTTGCATTTTTTATTATTTTGATGCAAGTTATGCACAATGCACGAATAAGTACCAAATTTTCAGGATGCTGTTACTTCAAAAAATCATAAAAAAAAATACTCAATGGAAAATTACAAAAAAATACACAACTTCTGGATCTCACTCTTACCTATCATGCTACAAAAGTGTTTTGTAAAATACTAAATCTAAATATATATTTTGTGCAGCACACAAAAACAACTATGTTATGTTTTTCTAAAAAATTAGGAACAATTTTTCATGCGTGAGAGGTTTGACCCTCGTAATCTTATCCAATTTTAAAAAACTTTAGTAGTTTAGAAACTAGATTCAGAGTACTACAATTCTTATTATTTTCTCAACTCCTAGTTTTGAGTTCATGACCTTCAAATATCTCTTTGAAGTTCAGGTTTACCTAGTTTTAGAAAAAAAGTGGCCACTTATACTTGATAATATGATGAAACTATAAAGATCCGGTCAACTACTGAGAGAGGGGGGGGGGGTGGGGGGGGGTGAATCAGTAGTTGGAAAATAAACTAAATTTTCACCAAATTTCTTTTTCAACTCAGAATCAACTCACAAGGTTTACCGGTTTAGTCACTTTAACAAATCTGCAGCTACACTGTTAAACCTTACCGGTTGACCTAATACTTCTTCATTACTGATTGCTTTACTGCTTCATTACCGGTTGCTATTGACATCAATGACAATACTTCCAATCTTCATGCAATGCCAACATTCTCCCCCTTTGGCATTGATGCCAATACAAATATCAATACCAATTGATTGTCATGATTGAGAGTAAAACATATACTATCCTTCAAATGATTTAGGTATAGGAATCCTGGTTTACATTTTCAATAAAAAATATCCTTCAACTATATCTTCATGTCTTCAGGTGGTAACTGGTCTACAATCTGTCTTCTTTCCTTAACATATAAGGCTATCAATCATATAATTTTCTCCCCCTTTGACAACAATGCCAAAGTGAAGCTAAAACATTCTATTTCTTATCCATGCATCACTGATCTGCAATTAGATGCTCCCCTTGTGGAGTATCTCCATTCTTCACCAATCCTTCTTCAAGATGTTCAATAGGCTCTAGGATTGATGTCTTCCATATCTTCTTAATTGACTTCATGTAGGGGTACAACCCCTAACTCACCTCTAAGATATTCAAATGTAGCCTTAGGTAGAGGCTTAGTAAAAATATCTGCTAGTTGTTCTTTAGTGGAAACATGCTCTAGTGATACATCTTTTCTTTGAACTTTCTCTCTCAAGAAATGATACTTCCGCTCAATATGCTTTGTCCTAGCGGGCAACACTGGGTTCTTATAAATATTTATAGCACTTGTGTTATCACAAAAAATTCATATCGGTTCAGATATCTTTAGCTTGAAACCTTCCAATACGTGTTTCATCCAAATTGCTTGGGTACAATTCATGTAAGTTGCAACATACTCAGCTTCTGTTGTTGATTGAGAGATACAACTCTGTTTCTTGCTACTCCAAGACACTAATTTGCCTCCAAGAAAAAATGCTCCTCTGGTTGTAATTTTCCTGTCATCAACATTGCCTGCCCAATCTGCATCGGTATAGACCTTTTAGTCAAAGTCTCCTGCATATGGATACCATAATCCATAATCTATTGTGCCTTTCAAGTATCTAAAAATTCTTTTGGTTGCAATCATGTGTGACTCCTTCGGATTTTTATGAAATCTAGCAACCAATCCTACTACATGAGCAATGTTCGGTCTGTTGTGGACAACATAATGTAGCTTACCTATCATGGATCTATATTCTTTTTCATCAATTGGTGCAGAATCATCTTCCTTTGACAATTTACAGCCTGTAACCATTGGTGTTCCAACTAGTTTACAATCTCCCATTCCAAAAGTTCTCAACACTTCCTTCACATACTTGGATTGTGTGATAAAAAATTCTTCCTTCATCTATTGGATTTGCAAACCTATGAATTTTTTTTATCTCACCTACCAGTGACATCTCAAATTCATTCTTCATTTCATTAGCAAGATCATGACACATATCATCATTACCTCCAAAAATGATATCATCAACAAATACCTCACTTACCAGTATTTTATCTCCTTCTGTCTTGAGATATATGTTACTATCTTCACTGGCTCTTTGAAAACCTATCTTTACTAAGTGAGAGTGCAATCTTTCACACCATGCTCTTGGTGCTTGTTTCAATCCATATAGTACCTTATGTAGCTTGCACACTGTATCCTTTTATTTAATTAATGCATAACCATGATTGTTCTATGTAGACTTCTTCTTCCAATATTCCATTTAAGAATGCTAATTTAACATCCATCTGATATACTTTAAATCTTGTATGCTACAAATGCAAGTAGAGTCCTTACTCCTTCCAATCTTGCTACTGGTACAAATGTCTCACCATAATCTTGACCTTCCTCTTGCGCATATCCTTTGCATACCATTTTGGCTTTATTCCTCACCACTGCTCCATCTTCATTAAATTTGTTTTTGAATACCCGCTTTGTGCCTATTGCATTCTTGTTTTTCGATCTGGGTACCAATGACCATGTAAAATTCTTCTCTATCTGATCAAGTTCTTCTTCCATTACCTTGATCCATTCTTCATCTGCAAAGGCTTCTTTTGTTGTTCTAGGCTCAATGGTGGAGATTGTAAAAGAGTTTTCTCTTAGCCTTCTCCTAGTTAACACATCTGCATTATTGTCTCCAATAATCTAATCGGGGTTGTGATAGAGTTTGACATACCTTGGAATAACATGATCTTAGTTTTTTAGGTTCTTCTTCTTCTTCTTCACTTTCTTCATCTTCTACTGGACCTTCCCGTTCTAGTTGAATTGGGGCTTCTATGTTCAGTTCTCCAACTTCTGGCTTTACCGGTTCTGGTTCCAAAAAGTAGTGTGTTTGGTTCTTCTTCTTCCTTCTTGTTGGTTTCTTCAGATTTTTCAGGAAATTCATCTACTCGGACATTGACACTTTCAATGATCTTCTTAGTCCGGTTGTTGTAGCACTTGTAATATTTGCTCTTGGTGGAGTAACCAAGAAATATGCCTCATCACTTTTGGCATCAAACTTTCCAATATAATCACTTTTTTTTAATAAAACATCTGCTACCAAATATTTTGAAGTAACAAACATTCGGTGATCTACCACATCAGTATTCATAGGGTGTTTTGTCTTTACCTCTTTTGACCAGTATCCGGTTCATTGTATAAATAGTTGTGCTGACAAATTCTCTCCAAAATGTCTTAGATACACCTCCTTGTTTTAACGTAATCCTAGTAGCTTCAACCATTGACCGATTGTTCCTTTCTGCAATACTGTTCAACTGTGGTGTCCTTGGTGTAGATAGCTGCCTCTTGATCCCATTGTTTTCACAATATCTAGTGAATTCCTTTAAATTAAATTCACCACCTTGATCACTTCTTAAATATTTTATCTTCCTTCCACTTTCATTCTCAACCGAGGCTCTGAATTCTTTAAATTTTTTGAATGCTTATGTCTTGTCTTTCAAGAATGTGACCCGCACCATTCTTGAGAAGTCATCGGTAAATATCATGAAGTACCGATCTCCTTGAATACTCCTAGTCCTCATTGGTCCACATATGTCAGTATGAACCAAATCTAGCAAATGTCCAATTGAGAAAGATTTTCTCTTAAAGGTTGAGGTTGTCATTTTTCCTATCTGGCATTCCTTGCACAAAGCATTCACCGGTTTGTCCAACTATGGAAATCCTCTTACTGATTTTAACTTGCTAACTCTTATAATGTTATCAAAATTCACATCGCAAAACCTCCGATGCCAAAGCCAACTATCTTTTACTTTTACAATCAAACAACCGTTGACTTTAGAGTTTAAATGAAATAGGTTACCTTTGGTTTGTTTGCCAGTTGCAATCAGTTCACCTTTTCTTCCAAAGATCTTGCATACTCCATTCTTGAATTCTAACAGATAACCTTTGTCATTGAGTTGAGAAACACTCAAAAGATTGTGTTTCAAACCTTCAACCCAGTAGACATCATCTGCACTACTCTTACCATTCAGGGAAATGGATCCTTTGCCTTTCACCATGTAGGGAGAGTTATTCCCAAATCTAACAACACCTCCATCAAATTCATCCAATGTTAGGAACTTTCTCTGGTCACCAATCATGTGGTGTGAACAACCACTATTAATAATCCAGTTGTAGACACCTAAAATTGTCATGTCTAATTAAATAAATATTTTATTTATTTAATTAGCTAAGCCTAATTCTTCTATTAATTAAATAAATCCTTATTTATTTAATTAATTCATTTATCCTCTTCTAGCCTTATTTCTCATTTAAATAAATACATTTGTTTATTTAAATTATCCTTTCCTAAATTAAATAAATATTTTTATTTATTTAATTATCCTACTTCTTCTATTTATTAAATAAATCTTTATTTATTTAATTAATTCATTATCTTTTTCTACACATGACACATGTCATTCATCTCTTAATTCCTACACTACTTACCTCTTTCATTATTTTACTATTTCTTCTACCTACCCTCTAATCCTAGCCGACCTCTCTTTTTACACCTCTCAATCTTAACCCTCCATTTCATATTGTGTCTTCTATTTAAGAAGATGCTTCCTTCATTATCAAACCCTAATCAATAACCCTAATCACTCATCCTAATGACTAATCTTGAAGACTTGGCTACACTACGATCCTACTTGCAACCACATTCCGTTCTTTGTTGAGCTCTTGTGCATATAAAAATCTGAGAGCAAATATATCAAACAAGATCAATGGAGATAGGAAGAATGGAGATCAAAACCCTATTGGACATGTAATGGTATAATCTTTGTGATTTTGAGTTATTTGCATTGTCTTAGGTAATCTTCATATGTTATGGTGGATCTTTGTTGATTGTTAGGCTAGGGTTTTGTGGTTGGATTCATTTAGCCTTTCAATATTGTTATTATTGTTGTCCATTTTCACCATATACACCAGTCATCTGAATTATCCATGTGAGAGACCAATGCCTTCTGATCTGATATGTTTTCTTTGATAGCAACAAAGACAATGTCCTCATTTGTATCTTCCTCAGATTCTTCATCTGTAATACCTTCATCCACTGCAATTAAACAATTTTTCTTTTTCCTTTTCCTTTAAACTTCCTATATTTCTCTTATTTTTCCCTGTTATCTTCATTAGGACAGTTAGTAGCAATATGTCCCATCCAGTTACATGCAAAACATTTCAGTGGTAATTTACCTCTATACTTATTGGTACCTTTGGGTAACCGCTTGGCCAACAATGCTTGAAGTTCCATTGGGCTTTCTTCATCATCTAACTCTCTATTGGATCTAGATTCATGACTATAACTAAATTCTGTGCTTTTCCTTACTGGTGGGGTTGAGACTGGGGCTTTAAATGCAGATTCTAACCTCTAAACACTTCCATTAAAACCATTTAATTTGAATGCAGTCAATTTACCAATGATAGAGTCAAGAGTTACCTTTGTCTTGTCAATAGATTTGAGTTCTTGAATGGTTGCAACTCTGATAGCGTAGACTGGTAGAAGGGTCCTCAATACCTTGCTAACCACAGTGGCATCCTCCACTATACCTCCAACACTTTTGATTTCTCCAACTGTCTCCTCGATTCTCTCACCATACTGTTGAATGTTTTCACCTTCATCCATTCTCATATCATCAAATTTTTCTCTTAGACTCTCTTCCTTGGCTATCTTTACATGTTCATCACCACCATAGATTTCTTCTAGTTTCTTCCAAACTTTATATGCAGTCTCCAATCCATGAACATCAACATATTTCGAATCTGACAAGGTACTGATGATGGCTTCCAATGCTTGGTTGTTCTCCTATTGCTCCTTCTTCTGATCATCTGTCAGAATTCTACTAGGCAAGTTATACTTAGTAACAACATGATCCCAATACTGACTTCCTAAACTCTTGATGTAAATCTTCATCCTATCATTCCAGATTCTGTAGTTATCTCTATTTAACTTCAGACCCTCTCTCTTCATCATTTTCTCTTGGATCTTTTCCTCGAGCTATTATGCTTATACTCAAGAGGACCTGGAATGCTCTGATACCAATTGATAATATGACGAAACTATAAAGATCCAGTCAACCACTGAGAGGGGGGGGGGGGTGAATTAGTAGTTGGAAAATAAACTAAATTTTCACCAAACTTCTTTTTCAACTCAGAATCAACTCACAAGGTTTACCAGTTTAGTCACTTTAACAAATCTGCAGTTGCACTGTTAAACCTTACCAGTTGACCTAATACTTCTTCATTACCCGTTTCTATTGACATCAATGACAACACTTCCAATCTTCATGCAATGCCAACAATAGCCCCCTTTTTGTTCACCATCTTGGTGCACTTAGCCAAGATAATACCTTAAATAAAAATAAAGGGTTAGAGTACAAAACCTTTTGTGTAGAATATCAATTTTGAAGAGAAGACATCAACAAGAATACACTTATCCTAATGTGTTGTATTAATTTATTGTAATGGGAATAATATAAATAATTGTAAATACATTTAGAGAAAATTTTTATTGTGCTTGTGTGTAGTGGGAAAATGGGTAATGCGATTATCAATAATGTCAAAAAAGAAAAAGATTGACAACAAGAATCACCACAAAATAATCCTCAAAGAAAAAGAGATAGGATGACTATTGCCTCTTTGAAGAATAAGATGAAAAATACAATAAGATTTTATCTAAAGCAATTAAGAATAGGCAATTAATACAAATAATGTTAATTAGAGAGATAGAGAAAGAGAATTTTAACTTTTCCAAAAAAAGGAGAACACAGATTTAAAAATCCAGAAAGATTATGATAAGTTATTGAGAAATGGCCTTGTATAGAAAATAAACATTATAAAATCATTTTGTGCCTTCCCCAAGTAGGAAAAGAAATGTTGTCAAAGAGAATGTAATAACTAAGTACCTATAAATGAAATAAGAATAAACTCTGAAGAGAAGAGTAGAAGATATTTAAAGAAAGATGTAGGGTAAAATAGATAGTAGAAATATGAATCTACCAATCCTAAATTGAAACTTGTAGCCAAGAGGAACTATGAATTGTAGAATATTGTCTAAAAATACAAGTAGCCAAAAACTTGTAAGAAGAACCAAAATATATTCCAAGAGAGCAACCATAGAGCTAGGATTGTAGAGGAGATAAGAGCGGAAGATAACTAAGTACCTATAAATGAAATAAGAACAAACCCTCAAGAGAAGAGTGAAAGATATTTAAAGAAAGATGCATAGTAAACTAGACAATAGAACTATGAAGACCAATCCAAAATCAAAACTTGTAGCCAAGAGGAACTATGAATTGTATAATATTACATATAAAAATACAAGTATCCAAAAACTTATAAGAAGAACCAAAATAAACTCCAAGAGAGCAACCAGAGAGCTAGGATTGTAGAGAAAAAGACTAATTTTTCCATGAAGAAGAGAGAACAAATGTTTAAAAATCTACAATTTCATTAGATATTATAAAGACAGGGGTCAATTTTTTCTTATGAATTTTAAAATGTCAAGGATGTATCCATGATTATGGAGATATCATTGTGGTTGCATAATTAGATTGATAAAATCATAGAAAATTAGCTAAAATAAAGTCAAAATAGATTTTGCAACTAATTAAGGAAAAAGGTTTAGTTTACATTCTATTAGTTTACATCATTTCAAAAGTTGAAACATATATATCAAGTTTAGGTGCTTCAAGCTAAAAAATTAAAAGTTGTTAAATAGTATTCTTTTATAAAAATGGTGACACTATTTTTTTTCTTTCACCCCTATATATGTTAAAATTGTATAATCAAGATTATATTTTCATTCCTTTTATTTGTATATTATTGAGGCTATTGATTTTACTTTCTATTGTTACCATTGAGGTTCTCACCAAGACATAAACAAGGTGACCAAGCTTTGTCAAACAAGGACAAAACCTATCATCAAGTCAAGGATTGAAAAGGCCAATGAACAAGAATAATAAATATATCTTTTGCACTTCAAGCCCTAACAATCTCAGGAAGGTATTCCTAAAGATCCTTCTAAGATGAAAAAATTAAAAATTAAAATGAATACACAACAAAGATTACTCTATATGTAGGTTTGATATTTATTCTTTGTGGATGACATCTTGCACATACAAATCATAAATCTCTTATTCTAGGTAGCTAAGTTAAATGATGAAATATAAGATAAAAATTGGTCTCTAATCCTTATAGATCTATTCATTGATAGTTTGTTACAACATAATTAACCCAGTAACATACATTGTACAAGTAGTCCTCTAATGGTTTAATCTATTAAATGATCACAATAGTTTTAACAAAGATTTACAATGGGTTGTATATAAAGTCTGAATACTAAAACAAACAAATTTATTAGAAGTGTAAAATATCTTTTCAATTTTTAAAAATTATCTAGATCTAGTCATTCTTCAATATCACACCAGTGCCTATTCTTGTAGAAAATTGTCAAATCTAGATAAATCCCTAATAATAGAGTAAACTCTAACTTTCAAATGGGTTTAATCTAGTTACTCTATCTTGTAGATCTTAAAAACCCAAATGTCCTTATATCCTAGATTACACCTCTACTTTAAAAACCACAATTAATTTAAATTCTTCACATATTTGTCTTGAAATCTTTTTAATTTATCATACTATTGCACAAAGTAAAATAGTTTTATAGATGCAAATTGACACAAATTGATATATAGAACATCTTGTGAAATTAGGGATTCCTTGAATCTCTTAAAAATATTAAACAACAGTGGAGAAAAAATATAGAAATAAAACAAAAATAATGTCTTATATTAATTTTCTAAAATGCTTTATAAAGCCATAACAACTTTCATATAAACTCAAAACTAGTTACATTTCTATACAATAGTACAAAGAGAGTATACAACTCAACTTGAATGAAATTGCTTAATAAATTGAACAAATTCTAATTCTTTATAAATAAAATGTGAACCCATAAATAGATTTGCAAATTGGGCATACACTTGTACAGGAGAATAAATGGTGTCTCTATGTTTGTACAGTACCCATTCTTGTGGCATTACTAGTTTAATTCCTATGCGCTAAATTTATCCTATTTGAACTCCAATATATACTTTCAAGAATAAAAAAATGATCTCTTATGATTCATGATCATGTCCTAGTGATTAATTATCTCTAGATCTATATATACATGGTGCAAAAGTGCCTATGAAATTTGATGAAAAATGTTCCTCAGAAAAGGTGTGAATGTTTAGGCTCCACACTCTCAATCATTGAAATAAATTAGGGAATGGTCACCCACAACTTTATATCCTTTAAATCTTTTTGTTTTTATATAAACAATATTTTTTTTGTGCACTCGGATTTAATCTAGTAGTTGTATGACCCTATTAGCTCATTGATGGGATCCTATGTCAATTTCTTATTTACCACTAGAAACATCTTGCAAAATTTTTCCCAAATGATTTATAGCAATAAATTTTTTTTGTTTCAATAGTTGCTACATCATCTATTCATAATGGCCTTCTAAATGAGTAGGGAAAAGTAGGTAGGACTATATAAAAGAAACCATACGAGTTTCAAATCATTGAACATCAAGGATCATGAGAACCTCATAAATCATGCTAACTAGGAAGTTGGAGTATCAAGGATCAATGTGATGAGGAAGTCATGGTGGTAAAGGAAAGCCTAAATAAATAATCTTGATGAGATGAGAGTGTGTTGGAATTCTAGTGATTGCGGTTCAATGATGATTCATAATTAGTACCATTTTGAAGGGAACCTGTTGACAGGTGTTTTGACACACTCACCAACAGTCACATAGTTTATGCAAATACTCACCACCTCTCCTGAAAAGTAACAAGTTTGGAAGAACTCACTACTCCAAGGTCTCTATAGTCAAGTCTCGACAGTGATGGGTAGCCCAATGGTTGATGTGATTATTCCTATAAAGGGGCTTGCTGGTTAGAACTAAATCTCGTTGGTTATGGATAATTGCACTTCCTCTCTTTTTGTATTTTTATGGTTTAAGATTCTTTGGTAAATAAAATGCGAAGCGTAAAGGGAAACAAGAAAATAACAATAAAGACCAATATAATGACAACTTAATGAACTACTCAATTAGTTCCCTGCAATCCAAGCAATTATAAAATATTATCCAAGTTAGCATTCAACAACAAACCTCCATAAAATCTGCAAAATCATCAATTTCACAAATCTATGGAAATAAAATCATCAGCAATATGGCCTATCACAGTAGTTCTCATACGCCATTGATGTGCGCAATATGATTCATAGAGTGATAGACAAAAATATTAAACCATGTTGCTAACTCAAAATAATAGTTGTTACCAGATTACACAGAACAATTTGGTAGTATATAAACGTAGATCAGGCAATCTACAAGCTGCTTTTCTTATTAATCTTCATGAATGTATAACAAAAATAACTCAAACTTCTGAGCAATCTGGAAAATATTCTAAAATCTCTAAGTAGGCCACAAATCATCAATTTGGGACCCCTACAAATGAATCTAACTTCTCAATTTATAGAAGTTCTCCACCCTACTATCTAGGAAATAACTCTATTCTAAATTAAGAACTCATCCTAGGAGTCGTAGTTAACTTGCAAGTTTCTGCCTTGATACTCCACTTAACAACTACAAAATGGGGATTGCATGAGAACTACGAAGACCCTGCTAGGTGAGCCATGTTTTCGTAATCATGCAAAATTTCTCTCAAAATTGGAACTCGAGTAGGAGCAGCAGTTTTAAAATACAAGAAAAAAGCTTTGCTATCTTTAGCAATTGTGTGCTTATCTTTTTATTTCTTGGTAAAAGCTTTATAATTTTCAATTATACATGCAACTGCTTGGATTGGAGGATTAGCTACATGCTTAATTCTAAATTTATATTTCTTCAAAACCTCATCCGCATGTTCTCCTTGTTCCTCTAACTCCTTCACCGTATCCGCCACCTCTTGACATTGAGTAATCAGATGCGTGTATCTGTCCATAAGGGCGACATTGAACTAGGTTGCAGGTGCTAGGTGCTCTGCCTCATATGCATCCCACTGATTCAAAACTTGTTGCTAGCCCATTATTCCAGTATCAGCTGTTCTGAGGCCAAAAGGTCCCAGTATATTCGTCACAAAGTTCTCATATGATAAAATTTCTCTGAGGAGAGGGTCCCGAATATTAGTCATATCAATGATATACAGCTCATACATCTCAATCTTCAACTCCAAAATGTATACATAGGACTGTAAGTTTTTATAGCTATCTCCTCCTAAGAGGTCTTCTTTTACTACCACCTCTTCTCCTAGCCATAGTATCCTTTTCAAAACTCAGAGTTGTTTATTAAAAGTGCTCTCCTTTCATTCCCATTGTGTGGAGCAGGTTGCCAAAGCTCCACTTGCCTGTACCGCCTTATGATATATTTCTACTGTATTTTGCAAGAACAACCTAATCTTGGCCTCGTTTACCTGGGTCCAAGATTTGGCGGCAACGGCCACTCGTCTCACCTCTACTAGTGCCTTTACTTCTCCCTCTGGCAGTGATGAGGTTGAAGGTAGGTCATCAGGTCTACAAGATTCTACAGGCTTACTCATTTCAATCAGGAGCTATTTATATTGCCCAAGTTGCACCTTAAGCTCCATATTTGAGGTGTGCTCCTTTTCAATGCGCCC
Organism: Cryptomeria japonica; assembly: GCF_030272615.1. Lineage (NCBI taxonomy): Eukaryota > Viridiplantae > Streptophyta > Pinopsida > Cupressales > Cupressaceae > Cryptomeria > Cryptomeria japonica. Next base: position 233,562,189 of record NC_081407.1, read on the forward strand.
TCTGATAACACTTGTGGCTAGCTCCAAGGTATCTAGCTCTCCCCACTTGGTTTGCTTACCCAAATTTACCTGGGATATTTGATACTTGGGAGAAACCTGTCCTTCAACTTCATGTGGAACTACCATGTCCACAATCACCTTACCGGAGTCTATTTTTGACAAATGATGGATGGTTTTCAGCTTTTTAACCATTGGTGGTTCCTCAGTGATTACTTGTTGTAGAGTGACCTCTGGGAGTTCTGCTTTTCTCTTTTTTTTCCCAAAGGTAAACTCCAGCCATTGTGGTATATCTTCATCTTTATCACCCTGATGTGATACAATATTCGTAGTTATGACATGAACCTCCGCCTACTCCTCTGCTTCATCTCTTTCTTCTGCTCTTGTTTGCCCAGGATGTTGGGGTGAGGAAACCTGGTGGGATAGGTTAGCTTGGAGAGTTTTTTGTTTGTGCAACTCTCCTAGCATGCTACTGACCTCCTCGTTGAATGTTGTTTCTTCATCACCTATCTCTTCTTTCCCGATTGCTATATCCTTAAGAAGGTCCCCTTGATCTTGGGGAGTTAGCATCAATATTTCATTCAATATGTCTTTTGCCTCACCCCCTTCACCTTCTAGCGGCTGTTGTTGCTCAAGATCCTCTTCTTCCTGGTCAGAGTCAGACTCGACATTTCTAACTTTCACCCCTTCAGTGGTAGATGTGAAGCCTTGCACTTCGGGCTGCCCTGCAGATATATTGACTAATGGTGGTGTCCTGGAGCACTTATTGTATTTGTTGAAGGTGGCTGATTGGGTATCTCCTCAGTAGCTTCTACATTCTCTTCTTGTTCTTGGGTACCCTCTCCTTCGGTGTGTTTTATAGCCATCCTTGGTGGGATAACTTTAGCGAGTGGCACCGCAACCAGCCCATCAGTCACTCTTTGGTCTGTAGCCTTCTTCAACAGTTCAGACTCCCTCATCTTCTCTTGGAGTTTCTTCAATAAGTCCTCAGTGCTTTCTTGAGGCTTGTCTTCATCACCTGGTTCAGTGGATGTATTTTGCCTTGAGGCTGACCTTATCTTTCGGTTTTACTTCCTATGGCCCCTTTACTGAGGTACCCCTACGGTGGATTCCTTTTGTTTTGTGTTTGATACGCTAGGCCTTACCCTCTGGCTTAACCATTTTTTAGTCCTGTTGATGACCACTTGGGAGACCTTCTCCATATTTGTATCTTCACTTGCAAACCACTTTACTAGGGGGAGGGACCTCTTATCTATCCCTGATTCTCTATAAATTGGATCAAGTAGCTCTCCATCATCCCTCAGGTCTTTAGAGAGGTTAGTCTAAATACCAAAATATCTTACCTGTGGGACAGATAACCTATTACAATTCTTTTCCTTGACCTCAAAACTATCTTGTAAGTTGGCCCAAAAGTCTTCCAAGCTGGGCCTATGCCCCTCATATGCCTTAGGCATAGCTTGTTTGAGTTTCTCATAGGGATCATAAAATTCCCTAGCATGATCATGTTCTTTCAACTTTAAATCCTGAAGCTTTTGTTCTACCAACTTTGCCACTTGTATCTTGGAACAGGTAAAGTATCCAATAGACACCGAGAAATCAATTCCTATTTTATGTTTCGATGACAACAATGACTGGAGGCCTACAAGCTGCCTTACATATTCTAGCAGAATCACCCTATCATTGCAATAACGAGGCAGTAGCATTGGGTTCCTTGTGAGTCCACTAATCCTGATGTAAGTGGAGTGTGGGTTTTGGATGAACCAACATGCCCAATCTCAGATGATAGCCATAGCCTCCGGGATAATCCGATATCCTGCATCCCCTATTAATTTGATGATTATTGGGAAAACAAAGGCATCACTAACTCTCTTGAAGTGCACCTTAGCATTGGCTAGAGCGAGTTGGGAATAATACTCCCATATCTTCTCCTTCTTTCTCTATAAATTTTCCTTCCACCTCTAGGCCTTGGAATTTTCTAGCTTTGGAAGCTACCCAGATGACATATGATGTGAAGAATAACTTTTGGGTATGCTGCACCTCTTTCATCTGCTTACATATATTATTAGAGAGGATCTGTGGCCAATCAAAGTATTGTTTCCCTATTAAGATAGTGCTCATGAGCTGGAACATCCAGGGATGGAAATGCTTGTCATCTAGCTTACCAAAGGCCCTACTGAGCATAATGATTAGGTCCTTTTGAGGTTCTTTGAAATCCGTCCTCAGGCTCTCTATTGCCGTAAGCCCTATCTTTATTTCTTCTTCTAGCTAGTTGACATTTATGTGCCTCTTACTGCATGATACTTTGTCGTTCCATGCCTTTAAGGCCTCTTCTTCATTTAGCAGAAATACTTCTTCCTTGGTGGGGATACAAAAGACGAATCCAAGCATATATGGGGACAAGTCTATAACGGTTTTTCCCCGTGCATCTGTGCACTTTCTAGTCTCTGGATTGTAAAATGGAGAAATGGTCATTATTAATTCTGGTGCCTGCAACGACTGTGGGAATACAATAGCCTCTACTAGGCCAGATCTCTTGATTCTTCGGTGGAGGGACTCCAGACTAGGTTTATTCAATTGAGCTCTGATATCTTCAATTTCTATGTGGCCGATTTCAATGTCTGTAACCCATCTGATTTGATCCTCAAGCTTTTAGACATGGACCTGTCCCTGATAATGGTATTTCATGGTGGCTATGAGTTTATCAATTTATTTGCCTCTTTTGTTGGCGGATGAGTCCATCTAACCACTCGAACTTGCAAGCAAAACACAAATCTTCAGTATCCAAAATTAGGCATAAACATTAATTTGCTTCGGGACTTCAAGGTCTCGGGCTAGGCACAAGGGGAGAAGGCTCGAAACTCCAGGGCTCCAGGGTTTGGAGGTTAGGTCTACACAAAAACCACCCGGAACCTCGGGGTTCCGGGGTGATAGAAGGAAACCGCCTGGAACTTCAGGGATCCGAGGTTCCGGGGTGGTGAAATGAAACCACCTGGAACTTCGGGGATACGGGGTTCCGGGGTGGTGGAAATGAAAGGCACCCGAAACTTTAGGGTTCCAGGGTGGTGGAAAGAAACCACCTGGAACCCCGGGGATCCGGGGTTCTGGGCTCAAAACTAGGGCACACAACAAAAAAAAATGCGAAAACAAAAGAAAAATAAACAAAAAGGAAAGAAAAGGAAATCTAACCTATAACTCACAACAAGGGCAAGAAAATTCACCAACTTGGTGAATCGAAATGCCCTGCAAACGCCAAGGAAAGCTCTGAGGTCCGGAAGTTCATGACTTGGAGCTATGGAGGAGGAGCTCTGAATGCACAAAATGAATTTTAAAATTCCGTCATCTCTATTTATAGCTCCCCGAACCCGTTCGTATGAAGGCATTAAACACAACCTCGGGACTCTGGGGTCCCGGGCTTTCGAGCTCGACAAAAGAAAAAGAACACCCCACCCCAGAACACCGGGGATCTGGGGTTTCGAAGTAGGCAACGAAGATGACCTCGAGACTTTGGGGTTCCGAGGTAAAAAGACAAAAGGACCTCAGGAACCCGGGACTCCGGAGTTCTGAGGTAAAAACCAAAAAGGACCTCGGGACTCTGGGACTTCGGAGTTCTGAGGTAAAACCCAAAAAAGGAAAAAAAGAAAAGAAAAGGGGGCCCACATTTCGACTCAAGGAGACTAATGGGGAAATAGATATGCTAGGCATAACAAATGGCGACTGTCTGGGAAAAATGACTATAGGCAATTTAGAATTTCAGAATCTCTGGTTAACAGGACACTTAAGGCTATTATCATTCAAAAGTATGTATAAGAGAAAAAGATGAGTGAAGTGATGAATAAACAACCAAGATGAGAAATAGACATGATTAACTCTTAAGTGTGTGCGTATGATTTTTTACTCCGTCATTTCAATAATGTAGATAATCAGAGGAAACTAGGCGCAAGCTACATAGGTGAAGTCCTTAACCGTGTTTCGTGCAAGGTTATCCTAGGCATAGCTCTGCTACAAGTGAGGCATCTATATCCCTGACAAAGACACCTTTGGTTCCCGTCAAACAATGATCCACTGCTAGCCAGGTGTCCATAGCCCCGGTGGAGGTTACTTGAAACACACATTTGAGTTGCTTAAGAGGATCATTTCTTTTCTTTTTTCTCATTTCTCTATCTTTCTTTTTTTTGAAAACATTATAGGATATAGATAATGACTTCTTTCTTCAATAACCTTTTAAGAAACTTTCAAACATTGAAGTTTGATAACTAGGTTGGGAGCTACGATGGATAACATGAAACGCCTTGACTTTAGATTTTTCACTTAGCAACCAGTTTATCTACTATCTCACAAAACTTTTCTGATGTATCTTAATGTGAAGTTAGTGCTGAGTTTATCAAGCTAGCCTTTTCCAAATTGAAAGTCAAAACTCACATCATATTTAAATGATTGTATACCACTTTGAACGAGTATAGACAAAGGTTTCAAACTTAACCAAATGACAATGAAATCATAAATAGCAGAGAGTCGAAGTCTCTCAGAATTTGGCAAGGTGTTATACAAAGGATACCTACTTCCTTTTAGAATCTTTGAGAACAAAACATGTATACCTCGACTCAACAAACAAAAGAACAAACAAGCAAAGAAAAAAAAAAAAAAAAAGGGAAAACACACAACAAGGCCCAAAACCACGAAGCACAACCAAAAAGAAAATGACTAACTACTATATACAACAGATCAAGCTTTATTGAGGATTTAATTGAAGTAGTGCTTGAGGAACTGACCATTGACGGGCAATGGTACCAGTTCTCTAGTCAATGAGCTCAACCTAAAAGTGTTCTCGCTTAGAATTTTAGCTATTTGGTAAGGACCTAGCCACAACCTTTGAAACTTGTGATGATCACCTTTCTTTTCCTTGGCCTTGTCCCATAACAGGACTAGGTCAGAGATTTGAAAAGCTTTCACCTTGGCCCTTTTATCAAACCATCGCTTAACAACAGCTTGATGCTTGGAAAAGTGTTGTAGCGTATTAATCCTTTTTTCATCAAGTCTTAATAAATTTAAGAGGCGAACCTCTACCTGATCCTCAATGTCAAGTTATTTCATTAATTGGAGGACCGGTATTAGCAATTTGATTGGGAAAACAAGGGTCTGGCCATAGACAAGGTAATATGGAGAAGTTCCCAAGGCGGCTTTTACTCTGGTTTGATTAGCCCATAAGGCGTATCTCAATTGATTATGCCAATCCTTGGGGTTTTTCTCGAGTAACTTCTTGATGACATCTAGGATGTTCTTGTTCCTGGGTTCAACTACCCCATTACCTTGCAGGTAATAGTTGGATGAAAATTTTAATATCACTTTATATTGGTATGACCATTACATCAACTGTGCAGAAGTAAAAGCAGGACCATTATCACATACCAGAGTGAACGACATACCAAACCTGGTGACCATGTGCTCTTCAATAAATTTCAGGACTACCTCAGTAGTAGCATTTCGGCATGCAATGGCTTCTATCCACCAGGTACAATAATCTATTGCTGTAAGAATAAACTTATGTCCTGGAGATGAGTTAGGGTTAATAACACCTACAAAATCCAGTGCCCATTGAGCAAAAGGTCTTACCTCAAACACTGGTTGGAAAGGCATAGCGGGATTTCTTTCTTTGGAGGCTGCAGTTTGGCACATATGGCAATGTCTAACATGCTCATGAGTATCCTTAAATATGCTAGGCTAATAATATCTAGCCTTCAAGATTTGATGTGCAGTGGCATCTGCTGACCCATGACCTGTACCATATTTCTCGTGAAATTCCTCAATCATATTATGGGCTTCTTGATGATCAAGGCACCGAAGGTAGATACCCTCCTAATTTTTTCTATAGAGTGCCGAGTCCTTGATCATATAATTAGCACTCTTGAGCCTTAATGCTCACCTTTGCATGGTTGTCAATCCCTCAGGACACCTATTATTCAACAATACAAATACCAAATCCGTGTACCAAGGGTCCTGAGTGAATGACTTTAATGTATACTGTTGGCACTAGATTTGAGGGATGTCGGTCTCCATGGCCTGAGATAATCCTTGGCCCCAGACCAACTTCATTGGATGCATCTCTAAGTCAAATTCTTGCAATATTGCCATCCATTTCCCTCATCGTTCTCCCAGTTCAGACTGCATGAGTAGTGACTTCACTGCTTGGTCAGGAACGATCGCATAAATTTTACTCCTCAGGATGTAATGTCTAAACTTCTTGACTGCTCTTACTAATGCAAAGGCTTGTTTTTGAAGAGCAGGATATCTAACCTCAACACTTTTGAAAGGAGAGCTCATAAATGCAATAGGCTTCTCGTCTCCTACTTGCCTTTGCGTCAAAACAGCTGCTCCTGAGTGTAGTGAAGCAAAAGAATATTGTAAAATGACAGTGTGTAATCAGGGCTAGTTAGTACAGGAGCTTCAACGATAGATTTCTTGATCTGGGCGAAAGCCTCTTTTGCTTCAGTTGTCCATTTGACCTTAGCATCCTTCTTCATCATTTCATTCAAGGGCTTGACTATTTCCGCAAACCCAGTAAGAAACTTTCTAACAAAATTGATCTTCCCAAAGAAAGATCTCATCTCCTTTTTACTGCTGAGAATTTATAACTTTAATAATGCTTCTACTTGATCTAGGTCTATAGATATCCCCTCTCAGAGATTACGTGGCCAAGTAGCTTTCCTTCAGCCACTCCAAACACACATTTCTTGGGGTTAAGGGAAATCCCATATCTCCGACATCTCTCCAATACCTTTGTGAGGTGGTCTGGGTGGTCTTCTCTGACCTTGGAAAATATCATCAAATTGTCCATATAAATAATAATGTATTTTCCAATCAGTTCTTTGAAGGCTGTATCCATCGCTTGCTGGAAGGTTTCCCCAGCATTAATCAATCCAAATGACATTCTTTTATATGCATACGTTCCCCACTTCGTTGTAAATGTTGTCTTCATACGATCTCCATAATTTACCAACACCTGGTTATATCCTGAATAACCATCTAAAAACGACATCATTTGCAAACCATTCACTATTTGTAGTAGTTCATCCAAAGAAGGGAGCGGGTAATTATCTTTCTTGGAGGCTTTGTTGAGATTGTGAAAGTCCACGCAAAGCCGTATTTCTCCATTCTTTTTCTGCACCGGTACCAAATTAGCAACCCAAGTAGAATGTCGTACTAGAAAAATTATCTTAGCAGAAAGTAACTTTTGCACTTCCTTGAAGATCAAGGGTTCTATTAATGCATTGACCAGACGTTGCTTTTGCCGGAATGACTTTATGTTAGGTTTTAGGGGAATCACATGGGTAATAATCATTGTATTGAATGCCTTTAAATCTTCATACCCCCATGCTATTACATCGATGAACTCTTTCAAGATCTGTATCAGTTTTTCTCTTTCATTTTGAGTGCAAATCTTCCCAATATAGACAATTCTCTCTTGTCCTTCCAGACCAATATTATGGGGTTTGTATTTTTCAGCATCTGAATCCAAAATATCCACATCACCTTCATTGTTAAGCTCATCCGATTTGTCTTCCTCATCAAAAATTTGATCTTCAAAAGCCCCTGAATTGGCGAGAAAGGCTAAGATGTGGTCATCATCTCAGAAGACTTGGAAATGTTTGATATTGTTAGGTACAACAGGTGCAGAGATTAATTCCACCGAGAACTTCTTTAAAAGGGATTGGCTTACTGGTTCTAATGTACTAGCAGCTACGGCCAACGCATCAGGTATTCCATTTACTTTCCTAGGTACCAGTTGAATATTGAAAGCCTCAAAATATTCAATCAGATCCCACACTCTATTCCAATATGCTGCTAACCTTTTGTCGTGGTACGCATATTGGCTTCACACTTGTTTAACCACTAACTTAGAATCTCCTTGCACCTTCAAACACTTTGCCCCTTTCTTATGAGTGAAAAGTAATCCTCTAATTAAGGCTTCGTACTCCATCATGTTATTAGTACAAGGGAATTGAAGTCGGTAAGAAGCTAAAACGGTTTTCCCTCTTGGGTTGGTTAACTCTACGCCTTCTACACTACCTTGCTTGGATCCTGACCCATCAAATTTTAAAAACCATATTTCATCTTTTGGTCTCTTCATATTCTTCACCTTTTGGTCAATGATGAGGTTAGTGCTCGGAGAGGATTGTTGCTTCTCAAGCTCGAGACCTTGTCGTAATTGAGGTTGTTTAATTTCTAGTTGTATAAACACTTCAGTAGTATTCAAAACAACCTGTTCCGATTGAGGTTGAAGTTTGGATTCTGTTTCTTCCTTCTTAGGCTCTAGAGGAATATCTTCCTCTTCGTTTTTAACAATCTCGACTGCAAGAATCTCCTGGTTGTATTCTGTAGGTAAGGTAGTCTTGTCTAGAGGGTCAACTGTCTGGGGCTCTAATTTTTTCCAAGTTAAACGTTGAACTTCCTCCATATTAGTGGTATGATCATCTTCTTCGTATAGAACCAGACTCATCAACTTCATAATCTCATTCTGACATGGGATACATGAAACTTCTTAGTGCTCCTCATGGTGTATCCGACACCACTTCGGGAGCATCAACTCTTGTATCTTCATAGTGTTTCCCAATAAACACATTCCTTATTGTACTGTTGTAGTGAAATCTTTGACCCGCCTTCTATATGCGGTCTTGTCGGCTTGAAATAGTTGAAGAGGGGCTGGTGCAGAGAAAGTAAGAATCTCATTGACCCTGTAAACTCCTGGGCTTACTTCAACAAACGCCACTTCTTTGAGAGCACCATAATCCGTGACTAATTTCTTCAATTTAGGCTCACTATACATTTGGATCTGGTTGCTTACCCCCTTCCATGGAAGCCATAAGTACATAAAACAAGTTGAGAAATATCCTCCTAATGTCTTGGACCAATCCCTACTAAGGAGCATCCCATATACTTCTAGAATATCCACCACTTGAATGTCAATATAGCAAGATATTCAAGGATCAACGCCTAACTGGATGTATACATCTTTCAATTCTCCAATGACGTTAACCTCTATTTTTTCTAATTGCACTACCTTACTATTTGCACGTACTGGTTGAAGTCCGAGTTGTTGACATATAGAGTAGGGCATTACATTTTCTGAAGCTCTTGAATCTACCAAACAATTATGTAAATTCTTCCCACATATCTTCAAACTTAGTAAAAATGTTGGATTTTCTATTGCATCACCACTGACGTTAGTGTTGACTTCATTAAAGTCTGCCATCTTAACCTCATTTCTTTGTGATTCTAACATTTCCAACTTTCTAAGGAGAGCCCTCTTCTATTCGGGGCAATATCTCAATACTTCCATTAAGGACATAGTGGTGGCAGTCCTTTCCATCTCCTTAGTAACATCGAATGATCCTTTTAGAACATAATCTTGCCCCTGAGCTTGTCTAAGGCGTGTTCCTTGGAAAGCTTGAGGAGGATGGGGATTGTTTCTTGCATTAGCATTTGGAGGTACGAACCCACCCGTCAGGGGAGGTGGCTCTGTTAATGGAGCCTTGCCTTGACTCCTAAGATTATAATTGTTCCTAGTCTGAAAGGCCCAAGCATCGTATACGCATGGTTCATCGTCAGCTTCAGCCTAAAATTCTTTACACAGGAAAGTATCAACCAGCATGGCAGTATTAACTTTATCAGGATCATCATTGGAACAATCTTTGGGCTGAGAGTCAGCTTGAGCAATTCTTATGATTTTCTCGAACTGAGCACAATTAACCTCAGAATGGGCAGCTGTGTCATGCAACCTACACCAATTTGTTAGCATATGCATATCATCAAGGTTAACACTTTGTGTGTGGTTTGGGTTATCTCGTGCATCCGGGTGATCGTGGTTCACCCCACCGTTATTCGGACCCATATTCCACTGCCTATTATAAGGTTTGTTATTGTACCTTTGATTTTGGTTTTGGTTATTGTAGTTCCATTGATTATTATATGATTGGGATTGATTATATCCTCCTAGAGGATTCATCTTTAGTTGGCTCAAGTCTGAAGTAACTTGTGAGATCATTTTCTTTAAGGCTTCTACTTCAGCGGATATATGGGATCCTTGATTCTCAGGTGTTGTAGTTGGAAGTTGGTTCATTGGATTAATGTTGTCAAATTGTTGATTTCCAACTTGTGGTTGACCGGCATATTGGGTTTGAGTGGGGGCGGTAAAGGTACCATTTTGCCAAGTCGACGCTTGAGAAACAAACTGTTGATTCACCTGAGGTTGGGGTGCATAGATTGGCACGGGGTTCATCGTTGGGGCACCTATAGGTAGAGATGAGGGTACACCTAGGAGTTGATTGTAGTTTCCTTGATTCACCCCTGTAGGTAAATTATATCCGATCCCTCTCGGGGTTTGGTTGAGCTCATGATTCATGCTAATTGCTAATGTGAAGACTTTTGCCAAGGTGTCCCTTTGATCTTGAGGAACACTCTTCTTAATAAACATAGCAGTCCAAGGGTCAATAGCTCTTAGATGTGAGTCGATGGCTACATTAGGCGCTACCTGGTAAGGGGCTTGTAGCCTCTTGAATGCCCTTTGGAAGCTAGTATTAAAAGTCTTTAATGGCTCATTTGGCAATTTCTTAAGAGAAGCGAACTGATGGTATAGTGTCTCGGGGTCTACGTACACTTGGAATTGATCGATGAAGGCCTTCTCCAATAGGTCCCAACTTGTGATGGAGTTTGTAGGTAAGGTTAAGTACCAATTGTATTCATTCTCCCCAAGTGAATATGGGAAGAGTCTACATACTACATCTTGGTGTTCAATATGATTACGAACAACTACATCTTTGAATGCTTCAATATTTTCATCAGCCGTTCATCCCCCTAAATAGTAAAATTTGCTGCAAAATTTATCGGGGTTTCTAGGTAGGTCATGTATACCCCCTGGTATGGTTCCTAGTGGTGTGGTGTCTTGGTTGAAGTAGGCCATCGAAGGTAGTGACGGTGGATGTTGAGTCACAAAAGGTGCAGCGATAGGCTGAGGACTAGGGATGAGTTGATCTCTTACGTTGGGTATGGATGACTGTATTGGTGAGGCTATTGAGGATTGTTTCTTAGATTTGTCCTTCTTCCTCCTAGTGGCAGGCCCTAATTCAACTAAGTCAGATGGTGAAGAACCACTCCTAAGGACTCGATGGAATCTCTTGGGAGAGGAAGATGATATACGATCCAACTTAGTACCTCAATTTTCTAGTTGAGGAGGTGGTTGTGGATTTTCTGGTGGGTTCACCTGAGGATTAAGTTGTCTTTGTGCCTCTGCTTCTATACATATAGCCCTTTGTCTCTCGTTGTCCAAGACTTGTCGTTCTTGTAACCAATTGTTGTCATTTCTTGTACTATCCCAAGCAAAGTCATATAGTTGAGTAAGAATGTCATCTTGCTCGTTGTTGAGGTTGGGTTGGGTAAAGGGAATCAATCCATCTCTTGGAAGTACCATATGCGGTTCACCAACGAGGGGATTAGTCTTGGCCCTCCTTTTAGCGCCAGTTTCTATTGACGGGTATTTTGACACAATCACCAAAAATCAGGTAGTTTTTGCAAACACTCACCACCTCTCCTGAAAAGTAACAAGTTTGGAAGAACTCACTACTCCAAGGTCTCTGTAGTCAGGTCTTGATGGTGATAATGATTGATGTGTTTATTCCTATAAAGGGGCATGCTGGTTAGAAGTAAATCTCGCTGGTTATGGATAATTGCACTTCCTCTCTTTTTGTATTTTTATGGTTTAAGATTCTCTGGTAAATACAATGCGAAGCGTAAAGGGAAACAAGAAAATAACAATAAAGACCAATATAATGACAACTTAATGAACTACTCAATTAGTTCCCTGCAATCCAAGCAATTATCAAATATTATCCAAGTAAGCATTCAACAACGAACCTCCAAAAAACTTGCAAAATCATCAATTTCACAAATCTATGGAAATAAAATCATCAACAATATGGCCTATCACAGTAGTTCTCATACACCACTGACGTGCGCAATATGATTCATAAAGTGATAGACAAAAAGATTAAACCACGTTGCTAACTCAAAATAATAGACGTTACCAGATTACACAAAACAATTTGGTAGTATATAAACGTAGATCAGGCAATCTACAAACTGCTTTTCTTATTAATCTCCATGAATAAATAACTCAAACTTCTGAACAATCAACAAAATATTCTAAAATCTCTAAGTAGGACACAAATCATCAATTTGAGACCCCTACAAATGAATCCAACTTCTTAGTTTATAGAAGTTCTACACCCTACTCTCTAGGAAATAACTCTATTCTAAATTAAGAACTGATCCTAGGAGTCGCAATTAACTTGCAAGTTTTTGCCTTGATACTCCACTTAACAACTACAAAATGGGGATTGCATGAGCACTACGAAGACCCTGCTTGGTGAGCCACGTTTTCGTAATCATGTAGAATTTCTCTCAAAATTGTAACTTGAGTAGGAGCAACAATTTTAAAATACAAGCAAAAAAGCTTTGCTATCTTTAGAAATTGTGTGATCATCTTTTTATTTCTTGGTAAAAGCTTTATAATTTTCAATTATACATGCAACTGCTTGGACTGGAGGATTAGCTACATGCTTGATTCTAAATTTATATTTCTTCAAAACCTCATCCGCATGTGCTCCTTGTTCCTCTAACTCCTTCACCGTATCCGCCACCTCTTGACACTAAGTAATCAGATGCATGTATCTGTCCATAAGGGCGACATCGAACTGGGCCACCGGTCCTAGTTGTTGTGCCTCATATGAATCCCACTGATTCAAAATTTTCTACTGGTCCATTATTCCAGTATAAGCTATTCTAAGGCCAAAATGTCCCAGTATATTCGTCACAAAGTTCTCGTATGATAAAATTTCTTTGAGGAGAGGGTCCTGAATATTAGTCATATCCTTGATATACTACTGATACATCTCAATCTTCAGCTCCAAAATGTATACATAGGATTGTAAGTTTTTATAGCTATCTCCTCCTAAGAGGTCTTCTCTTACTACCACCTCTTCTCCTAGCCGTAGTATCCTTTTGAAAACTTGGAGTTGTTTATTAAAAGTGCTCTCCTTTCGCTCCCATTATGTGGAGCAGGTTGCCAAAGCTCCACCTGCCTATACCGCCTTATGGTATATTTCTACTATATTTTGCAAGAACAACCTCATCTTGGCCGCATTTACCTGAGTCCAAGATTTGGCGCCATCAACCACTCATCTCACCTCTACTAGTGCCTTTACTTCTCCCTTTGGTAGTGATGAGGTTGAAGGTAGGTCATCAGTTCTACAAGAGTCTAGAGGTTTACTCATTTCAATCAGGAGCTGTTTATATTGCCCAAGTTGTGCCTTAAGCTCCATATTTGAGGTGTGCTCCTTTTCAACGTGCCCTCTGACAGCACTTGTGGCTAGCTCCAAGGTATCTAGCTCTCCCCACTTGGTTTGCTTACCCAAATTTACCTAGGATATTTGATACTTGGGAGAAACATGTCCTTCAATTTCATGTGGAACTGCCACGTCTGCAATACCTCACTGGAGTGTTTTTGATAAGTGATGGATGGTTTTCAGCTTTTTAACCATTGGTGGTTCCTTAGTGATTACTTGTTGTAGAGTGACCTCTGGGAGTTCTTCTTTTCTCTTTTTCTTCCCGAAGGTAAACTCCGACCATTGTGGTATATCTTCATCTTTATCACCCTGATGTGATACAATATGTGCAGTTATGACATGAACTTCCGCCTACTCCTATGCTTCATCTCTTGCTTCTTCTCTTGTTTGCCCAGGATGTTGGGGTGAGGAAACCTGGCGAGCTAGGTTAGCTTGGAGAGTTTGTTGTTTGTGCAAATCTCCTAGTTTGCCACTGACCTTATCGTCAAATGTCATTTCTTCATCACCTGGCTCTGTCTCTGCTTGCCTAGTTGCTATATCCTTAAGAAGGTCCTCTTGAGGTTGGGGAGTTAGGATCAATCTTTCATTCAATATGTCTTCTGCCTCACCCACTTTGCCTTCTAGCGGTCGTTGTTGCTCAAGATCCTCTTCTTCCTGATCGGAGTCAGACTCGACATTTCTAACTTTCGCCCCTTCAGTGATAGATGTGAAGCCTTGCACTCCAGACTGCCCTATAGATATATTGACTAATGGTGGTGTAGAAGCAGTGGTGCCTGGAGCACTTGTTGTATCTGTTGAAGGTGGTTGAGCGGGTATCTCCTCAGTAGCTTCTACATTCTCTTCTTGTTCTTGGGTACCCTCTCCTTCGGTGTGGCCTATAGCCGTCCTTGGTGGGAGAACTTTGGCGAGTGGCACCACGCCCAGCCCATCGGTCACTCCTAGGTCTGCAACCTTCTTCAATAGTTCAGACTCCCTCATCTTCTCTTGGAGTTTCTTCAATAAGTCCTCAGTGCTTTCTTGAGGCTTGTCTTCCTCACTTGGGTTGGTGGACGTATTCTGCCTTGAGGTTGACCTTGTCTTTCGGGCGTACTCCTTATGGCCCCTTGACTAAGGTACCCCTGAGGTGGATTCCTTTTGTTTTGTCTTTGATACGTTGGGCCTTACCCTCTAGCTTAACCATTGTTTAGGCCTGTTGATGACCACCTGGGAGACCTTCTCCATATTTGTATCTTCACTTGCAGACCACTTTACTGGGGAGAGGGGCCTCTTATCTATCTCCGATTCTCTATAAATTGGATCAAGTAACTCTCCATCATCCCTTAGGTCTTTAGGGAGGTTAGTCTCAATACCAAAATCTCTTACCTGTGGAACATATAACCTATTGTAGTTCTTTTCCCTTACCTCAAAACTATCGTGTAAGTTGGCCCAAAAGTCTTCCAAGCTGAGCCTGTGCCCCTCATATACCTTAGGCATAGCTTGTTTGAGTTTCCCATAGGGATCATAAAATTGCCTAGCATGATCATATTCTTTCAAGTTTAAATCCTGAAGCTCTTGTTCTGCCAACTTTGCCACTTGTATCTTGGAACACGCAAAGAATCCAATAGACACCGAGAAATCAATTCTTGTTTTATGTTTCGATGATAGCAGTGACTGGAGGCCTACAAGCTTCCTTACATATTCTAGCAGAATCACCCTATCGTTGCAATAATAAGGCAGCAGCATTGGGTTCCCTATGAATCCACTAACCCTGATGTAAGTGGAGCGTGGGTTTTGGATGAACAAATATGCCCACTCTCGGATGACAGCCATAGCCTCTGGGCTAATTTGATATCTTGCATCCCCTGTCAATTTGATGATTATTGGGAAAACAAAGGCATTATTAACTCTCTTGAAGTGCACCTTAGCATTGGCTAGAGTAAGTTGGGAATAATACTCCCATATCTTTTTCTGAGCTTCTTTCTCTCCTAATTGTCCTTTCACTTGTAGGCCTGGAAATTTTCCAGCTCTGGCAGCTACCTAGATGACATATGATGTGAAGAAGAACTTTTGGGTATGTTGCACCTCTTTCATTTGCTTACAAATATTATCAGAGGGGATCTGTGGCCAATCAAAGTATTGTTTCCCTACTAAGAGTGCTCATGAACTGGAACATCCAAGGATGGAAATGCTTGTAGTCCGGCTTGCCAAAGGCCCTGCTAAGCATAATGATTAGGTCCTTTTGAGGTTCTTTGAAATCCGCCCTTAGGATCTCTGTTGCCTTAAGCCTTGTCTTTATTTCTTCTTCTAGCCAGTTGGCATTCATGTGCCTCTTACTGGCTGATACTTTGTCATTCCATGCCTTTAAGGCCTCTTCTTCAGTTAGCAGAAATACTTCTTCCTTGGTGGGGATACCAAAGATGAATCCAAGCATATCTAGGGTCAAGTCTATAAGTGCTTTTCCTTGTGCATCTGTGCAGTTTCTAGTCTCTGGATTGTAAAATGGAACAATGGCCATTATTAATTCTAGTGCCTACAATGACTGTGGGAATACAGTAGCCTCTACTAAGCCGGATCTCTTGATTCTTTGGTGGAGGGCCTCCAGACTAGGTTTGTTCAATTGAGCTATGATATCGTCAATTTCTATGTGGCCGATTTCAGTGTCTGTAACCCATCTGATTTGATCTTCAAGCTTTAAAACATGGACCTGTCCCTGATAATGGTATTTCATGGTGGCTGGGAGTCTATCAATTTCTTTGCCTCTTTTGCTGGCGGATGAGTCCATCTAACCACTCAAACCTACAAGCAAAACACAAATCTTCAGTCTCCAAAATTAGGCATAAACTTTAATTTGCTTCGGGACTTCAGGGTCCTGGGGTCCCGGGCTAGGCACAAGGGGAGAAGGCTCGGAACTCCAAGGCTCCGGGGTGATAGAAGGAAACCACTTGGAACTCCGGGGATCCGGGGTGGTGGAAATGAAACCACCCAGAAATCTGGGGATCCGGGGTGGTGGAAATGAAATGCACTTACAACTCTGGGGTTTCAGGGTGGTGGAAATGAAGCCACCCTGAACTGCAGAGATCTGGGGTTCCGGGGTAGTGGAAATTAAAGGCACCAGGAACTTTGGGGTTTTGGGGTTCCGGGGTGGTGGAAATGAAAGGCACCTGAAATTCCAGGGTTCTGGGGTAGTGGAAACAAACCGCTCGGAACCCTGGATCCTCGGGGTTCCAGGCTCAAAACTAGGACACGCAACAACAACAAAAAATGCGAAAACAAAAGAAAAACAAACAAAAAGGAAAGGAAAGGAAATCTAACCTAGAACTCACAGCAAGGGTGAGAAAATTCACCAACCTGGTGAATCGAAATGCCCAAAAACGCCAAGGAAAGCTCGAAGGTTCGGAAGTTCACGACTTGGAGCTAGGGAGGAGGAGCTCTGAATGCACAAAATGAATTTTAAAAGTCTGTCATCTCTATTTATAGCTCCCCGAACCCATCCATACGAAGGCATCTAATACAACCTCAGGACTCCAAGGTCCTGGGCTTCCGAGCTCGACAAAAGAAAAAGAACACCCCACCCTGGAACTCTGGGGATCCGGGGTTCCGAAGTAGGCAAGGAAGATGACATCGGGACTCCGGGACTCCGGGGTTCCGAGGTAAAAAGACAAAAGGACCTCGGGACTCCGGAGTTCTGAGGTAAAAACCAAAAAAGGAAAAAGAAAGAAAGAAAAGGGGCCCACATTTCAACTCAAGGAGACTAATGGGGAAATAGATATGCTAGGCATAACAAAACCTACATATCAAAAGTTTGGTAGAAGGCATAAAGGATCTTATCAAGTGATAGAGTTTTGATGATGTACATGGAAGAGTGTCAACATAAAGGGATGGGAAAATTTACAACCACTAAAGTATATGAAGGAATCAATGAGTTTCAAGAGTCATGTATGTTAGTAAGGACAAAGCTAGAGATAGAGAAATGGCCAAAACATGCCCTAAACCAAGAATTTTTAATTTTTTGAGACTTTAATGTATAATAAACATAGGGATAACACAAGGCAATTTTTTTGACTTGTGGGAATTCCACTTAGATTATCTCAAATCAATTCTTGAAGATGCATCTCTTAGACCCCTCTCTATCCACTCTCTCAATTAAGAAAGTTGTTCACCTTCTACCCAACTTTATCTTTGCTAGAGAATAGAAGCTACAAACTCTCTCGTGCCCACAACAATAAATTATTTCATGCCCATGATAAATAAACTTTGTCACATCTCTTTCTTTTTCAAATCTCTACAAAACCCCAGTAAGAAACCATGCTCTGATACCATATAATGCACACAAGTCCGAAGATAAGTCCAAAAACTTATTTCACACACATTCCTTCAAAGAAAGATCACACAACAATATTCAAATTATTTTATTAATGTGTCATGTGGCCTTGATTTCATGGATTTCTATATACTCTAAAACTCTCCTGTCTTCCAAACAGACATTGGCACCATACAAGCTCCTCTATCTCTAGCTTCAACATTCCCTTCATGTTGTCACATGTTTTATTAAACCATTTTTAGGCACCTCTCTCTATGTCTTTGCCCTTCGCAACCTCTTTTCTTTCCTCCTATCTTCTCCCTTACTTATGCGTTTTTTCACTTTGCAATTTCTTATGGTTTCAATCTAAATGGAATATCTTATTCCACACATCTCATTGCCTTACCCGTATGTGACCTCACTCTTTCTCTTCTTATTTCTTTAGTTCAAATACTTCATTAAACTAGGACCAATTTCTCTTATCTTTTGCACATCTTTTTTGTCGTCTTCTCTGTTTCACTTACACATACCATCTTGTTTTCTTACCAATCTACTCTTTACCCTATGTGACCTCCCTTTTATTTTCATCTTTTGTCATTTTAATTTGCTCATTTCCCCCTTATTTATCTCTTTATATATTACAAATATTGAAAGGATTCATTATTTTACATCTAGGAACAAAAACCTACATAAATTTCATGCATTCTCTAATATTTTCCCTTCTCACTCTATCTAGTAATGTGGATTTTCCCATTCATGTGGATGCTCCTACATCATTAGCTCCCTCTTTCATTTCTTTTATGTGTTAGATTTTTTTACATTTCTAATGGGGAGACCCATCTTCTCGAGACCATAAATTTTGATGTAGAAGGTCATTTGGACCCATTGTTTTAAATTGTAAAATTAAATGGGGTTCACATAATAAACATTTGAGAATAAATTAAAACAATTAAGTTGAAATGTCTATTTTGGCCAAAAATAACAAATTTATAACCAATAAACTAAGTTTTCTTTGTTTATAGCTCAAAAATTATTATTTTTGTATTCTTAACATTAGTTGTTAATTTGAGTCACCTTTCCTATTATATTTAAAATGAGATCAATAATGTATACAATTAATATACATCTTGGCGAGTTATTATGGTTATTTAGAGAGTCGATAATACATTTTCTTAATTGTGCTTTTAAATTTCTATTATTCGATAAGTTGATATCCTATCCATATTCACGTAATTTTATTTACACCAAGAAGCATAACATATTACACCCTGAAGAAAGACAAGTGTCTAATGTCATGATCATGAAAGAAAATGCGAAAAGCATAAAAACATAAAAAAAAATTAAATATATATCAACATGAAACTACATATAAATATATAATATTTACTATACTTTTCAAAATATAAATGAGAAAATCAAAATAATGAATAATAATTAGTTTAAAAACTAATGTATTATCAAACATAATTATTCAAATAAAAAATAAAACATAATGTAACTAAAATTAAGAATTTATGTATTTACATTGAAGGCATATATACACTCACATATGGATGCAAAACCCCTTGTCAATAAAAAACTAGAAGCATATAATTTGACATGTTTGTGACAGTTAAATGTATGAAAAATAAAAAAAATTAAATTATTATTATTTTTTAATTTCATATTATTTTATCTTCACTTCCATTTAAATATATGAAAAATAAAAAATATCAATTTATTATAAAGATAGATATGCTAGTCATATATTTATAATATAATAAAATTCTAAAATAAAATAAAATAAATTTCATATAAATCAAATTATTTATTATTATAAAATCTATCAACATATTATTAGGGGAAGCATACTAGTAGTCGTTATAGCTAGCTTTGCACACCTACAGATCCTAAACGGTACAACAAATTTTTATTGTTTCTTTGTTGTTGTTTCCACATGAGACTCAACTGCTTATAGCTATTATTTTATGTTTTGGATAGTAGTGACACACACTTTGGGATTTGTTATGTGCACAAGGGTAAAAAGGTACACATTTCAAAGTGTCGCCCGATACCTACTTAAAGATGCCCCAATAATTGTGCACTTAAAATTGCCAATACTTATGGACAAATGTCCCAATAGTCATGCAAAAATAGGTCAATTATGATCCAAAAAGCTAAAAAGAGAGCGACTAAGGGAGAGGATCTAGTAGTTGTGCACCCTAACTTCACGCTTCCCAAAATCTTAGATGGAAATTTCAAATCACACCCAAATTTTTACAACAACTTACTTGTCAAGTCCCCTACTTATAACTAAGGTTTCAGGGCCACATCATCAAATATGGTGCCACATCATCATGCTTTTTGCTAAGTTGTCCAAAACAACCAAAAAAAAAAGTGAGACCAATAGTCATGCAAAAGAGGCCCCTATACTTGTGCAGCTGATGTGGCATCACATGATTGGTTGTTTTTTACAACTAATGGTACATTTCATTCAATTATGGGTAGTCATCATAGTAATAACAACTTTAAAGTCATAACTATTGATGCAATGTTGTCAAAAAAAAGTTGGATAAAAAATCAACAAATATGGTATTAAATCAACAACTACTATCACAACAATTGAAATGGCTTCAAGTGAAAGGTCCTCTCCCCTACCTAATGATACATGTGAAATTTGTTAACGAACATTTACTTATCATTTTTTTGGTTCCATTAAAATTAGTGACTGAAGAATTGAGTGATGAGGATGTATACAATTATTGAAACTATAAGGACTATTGTACTCTTCCCCTATCTAAATATATTGAAATTATAAGAGGTAGGTGTGAACTGAACTTTTTTTTTATTGAAGAGGTGTGAACTGAAATTTGGAGTGATGGTACACTTCAATCCGTGAGGTTAACGACTAGAAGAAATAATAGACGTCATTTGACTGGGTGGACGATAAAGACTTCCCTTAAAAAGTCTTTACGCGGAATGCGGGAATGGTACGTTCGCAAATGGTATATTCGCAAATGGTATTTGATTCCATCAAATCTAATTTCAGGTCATAAAATAATCTCCAAAGTCTTTATGGTCAACTGGAAGATAAGTTCCGTTAACTTTTTTTCCACAGTGGTTTTGATTTATCCTCTTTCAAGGCTTCACAAAAATGAGGTTTTTTTTTGTCCACATTCACAATAAGAGTGGATTTTCAAATTATTTCATTCATTTTTAATTTGATTTTTCCAGTTTGAATATTTTGGATGGGTGGGTTGTGGATATCAATTTAATAAAGAAGATTAAAGTAATAGTTAGGAATCTTAAGAAAGATTATTAAATATGCTTGAAATTTGTGAGTATGGATAAGGTTTTGTAAGTTTGGATATTATTTTTGAAATTTATAAGTCTGGATTGTAATGTTTACAATTTATTTTACAATTATATTCATCAAGTTTTATATTTTGTTTAATATAATTTGTAAAAATGATTAATATAGTCTTATTGACTCTATTATCATGTTAAAATTAGGATCTCAGGCAACTAATCATTACATATAAACAAAATTATTCTGTATAAAATTGTAGAAGCATAAAGAAAATATATTACATAATATAAAAGTCTTTTTGAATAAAAAAACTCACAAAAACATCATTCATCACTGAAGAAACTTATAATACTTTTTGTATAAAATAAACATATCCAAAACTTAAATATTATAGTATCTTCTTGAGCCCCACTTCTTTCTATAATGCTTCATTTGTACAATCATAGTTTACGATATACTTTATGATTGTCATCTCTAAAACAATAGAAGGGATTGGTGAATAGATCACAACCTTTCACTATATAATCTTTTTTGACTATATTTTTAATTAATATATCAGTTATTCTTTCATAAAGATTAAAAATTCTAAGGATAAACATTATAAGTTAGAGTAATATAAAATAATAATGTAGTCCCTAAAAAAATAGTATCCTCTAATACACCTACCAATAAACCTTATCTTATATGCATAATAAATTTTGGATAGTAAATAAATGCATAAATAAGTCGTGCACTAACAACTAGAAAGATTAAATTTAACTAATATTTTTAAGCTAAGCTAAAAGGACATTAAAACTATTGTGACATGTACATTAGTATTCTCATCTTATGTCATTAAATGAATATTGCACCTTGGTTGTATAGTATAAGAAAATTTGTCAAAAAAATAAATTATGACTGATATCATAGAATGATGCTATTGGTTCATAATTTTTCATCTTGTTGATAAGAAGTAATTGTAAATATTTTTTTAATTAGTTAAAAATTAAGAGGTTAGTGTATAGTTGATCTATTCATCGATTAAAATTTATAATTACTATATATGATGTTAACTATAACTACACTATCATATTAAATATTTATAAAAGGAAGATTGTGTTTGGCTAATAGAATATTACATAATGATGAATAATAAGATATCTAGTGCACGATACTGAACTTCAATTACAGACCATTAATTGTACAAAATATATTTAGGAATATTAAATTAATGGTCCAAGAGATGAGATATTTACAAACAAGAGGTGTATGAGTGATGAAAGTGATATGGAGAATGATAATGGGTTAGGAAAGAGGAGTAAGATATTAAAATTTTCTTGTGAGGTGTGGAAATGATGGTAGAAGCAAATTTAAGAGGTAGACCATATTGAGGGACATAGGCATGAGATGGGACAATAGAAGAGAAATGAATGGTTGTAGATGAAAGAGGGAGGATACTCACAGTAATCAAGGAGATAGGGGAAACAATATTTACACCAATTATTTGTAAGATCTCTAACCTAAAAACTTTGACTAATGTTTCCTTGCTGATTGTTTGCCCCTCTTTAACTTTATCTGCAGTCAAAGATGAGTAAAAGAAGGTAGACTATACTTCCACCCTTATTCCATTCCTCATTTAGGCCTTGCTTTATTTTGATCACTTGTTCTAAGTTATGCATCCTAGTTCTTAGTTGGATGAGGAGACTAAGGCTTCCTTTCTTGAAAACATAACGTAACATACACAAAATGAAAACAATCACACATATGCCAATGAATCTATTTTATCCATTCTTCATCATGCCAACACATCTTTTCCTATGATGAGATCAAATTATGAATTTGGAAGATAATAACAAATTTCACTACACGGACCTTGTTTATGAATATGCAAAATAAATATATTTCTCTACATGGTTGTTTATATGCAAGATAATGATATATTTCACTACATGGCTATTTATATGCAAGATATTGATATATACAAATTTTATTTCTCGAATAATAATGCATTTAAAAAGGTATGCCACATGTATGTATATATAATATACATATAATTGCATATGTTCTTAGTAAAAATAAGTAATTTTAGTAACAATATCAATCACAAAAATAAATCAAATTTAATTGCATTCAAATACATGGAATGAAGTTGTCTAATAAGCTTAATCTTTTTGGTTTTCTATTTGTATTTAACTGTAATATTTTCTTAACCTTTTTAGGTTCTAATGAATACGAAAACAAAATTTTAATTTAGCCAAACTAACACCTACAATTTTCGATTTACAAGAAATGTGAAGGGTTTTGGTTGCAATTTTTGTTCTATCCAAACTCTTTCATTTTTTTCGTTTATAATGAAAATAAACAATTGCATTTCAATTTTCTACTATTTAGAATTGATCTAACATTTGTTTCCCTAAAATTAGATTGTTTGGTTATCATGAATGCATAGATATATACTAACATATATATGTTGAAACATATTTACAATGCAATATATTTTGCATAAATCATACTCAGTAATTAGAGATATAAACTCAAAATTATCATTAATCATTGTTCTACGGATTCACAACTATATATATCAATGATAAATAGAAGTATAAAAGTGTGGTTTTACTCAGTCACACTCACCATCATGTCAATAGTTTATTCATCCAAAGGCCATGGCCAAAGAATGCACATGATACGTTAAACATAGTAATATCATAATCTAATTTTCATATTTATTAAAAAATATACCACTATTTCTAATGTATTTAACTATTTTTAATTAATTAGAGAATTGACTAATATCAAAATCAAGTTTATTTCATTAATTTAATCAAGTCAAAAAATTGGAAAAAATATTTTTGAATTAAAAACTCACAAAAATAACACTCACCATTGTAGAAACTTCCAATACTTTTTATATTTAAAATAAACAAAATCAAGAACCTAAATATTATGGTATCTTCTTGAGACCCCCTTCTTTCCATAATGTCTCATTTATAGATTCATAATTTCTAATATAGTTTATGATTTCCATTTCAAAAAAATAATAAGGGGTTAGTGAATAGATCACAACCTTTCTCATACAAAATGATTTGATTTCTTGTATAACAGACTCGAAATGGCTTGAAACAATCCATTACATGTATGTTACTACATTCAATTAGAGAAAGATAAAAATCAAACTTTAAATTTTTTTTTTAAAACCATACTTAGTCTTATCATTTTTAAGTTGGCCTTGATTTTATATTTATTTTTGATTTTGTCTTATTTTATATAGAAAATGGTTCTAACATAAATTTGTTACCCAAATATATTATATCCATCACATTAGTCAGACATGTACATATGTGGATTAGTTTTCTCACTTCAAAACCTATTTTTTCACTTTCCATATTGACCCTTTTAGGAAATATAATCCTTACTTTTTAGTTTGCATAGCAAAACATTTCAAATTTATAAGAAAAGAGATGATTTAAGGACAACCCAAAGATATTAGTAGATCATCAAGATTCAAGTTTTAGTATTATAATATCATATCAAAACATGAGAGTTATGTGCTTATGTAAGAAGGTGTCGTTTAGGTTTGAATGGTCACCTTAACCATGACTCGGATGCACCTTTTTTGAAGTCAACAACTTTGTTGAAATTGGAAGTTGTTGCTTGGATGGTTCATGTCTTATAAATATTGGCCTCAAGTGAAATAGAGGTTTGGCATTAGGTTGGATGGTATTGCAAGTTTTGATTGTGGGATTAGTTATCAATATGTTCATTGATGCTACATAATTTGTTAGGGCACCTCATTGCATTGTAATATTGTTTTATAGTTAATATAGTGAGATCTACATTTGAAAATTATTTTTATGTGAAAGGGTTTTTCTTAGGATATATATTTTGCCATTTTTCCTTTAATGTTTTTTTCTTTTTTCTTTTTCTATTATAATGTCAACGTGTCTTTGAATTTGAATTTTGATATAGAACTATGTGATTCAAACCTATTTTATGACAATTCAAAATGAACATAAATAATATGAAATATGATACATGATAATTTTTTGGGCATGGCTACAATACAATGTGTAGTAGGAAAGATGTAATACAAATAGATTTAAGTAAAGCGAAGAACGTGAGGAAAGATACAATGACTATGACATAACGTAAAGAAGGATTTTAATTATAGAAATAATAAGTAAACTAGGAAAAATGATAATGTGATTCATATGAAGGAAATAAAGGAAGGTGAAGATAATGAATAATATCTCTAGGATGAAATAAAGTAGGAAAATGATGATGTGAATGGTTTAAATTTAAGCAGGGTGAATATTTTGTAGAAATACAAACAAACTTGTGAAGTTGGATATTTTTAGTTATCTTTTTTTTTTTTTTTTTATACTCTTCTTAGTTGATTTTGAAATTTTTGTTAAATATTTTAAAATTTTATATCTCTTGATATTTTTATTTTTTATTTTTATTTTTTTAAAACATGCTAGTGATAGAATACATATTACATAATGAATAATTTAATATAAATATTAATATACTAATTATATTATTATAAAATCTTTTTTTTTTATATATATATACACTAAGATTTATAATTTAATTTACAATTTAACTTATCAATTTAGTTTATATACCAGTAAGATAAAATAAAAACAATAACAAAAATAATTATAATTTTTCCGTTGCCTAAAAATTATCCTCTAAAAAACTACCAAAATTATAATACAAATGAAAATATTAAAATCAAACACTAACTTGAATTTCAAAGAAATTTAGTTTCCTAATTTGAATAAATGATTGCAATTATAGAAGACTATTTTTTTTTTTTAAATAAGAATTTTGTGAATCTATAGTCAATAGGAATTATTTTACAATATATATTATAATAATCTACATTAAACATGCAACTTTAATAAAATAATATAAATATAATCATCTTCAAAAGAAAGCTGATTGATGTGTATATCTATATATAAATATAATTGTACTAAAAAAAAATAAAAAAAATCATTATGATACGTATATAAAAATTCAACAATCTAACTTTTGAGTCAATTTGAAATCATCTTGTAACATTAAAAACTCCCATCTATATAAAAATTCAACTAGGTGTCAAATCACTGTTTAGAATCGTTTGAAAATTTCCTTGTCATATGTGTGAACAGTTTCGTTATTTAGACAGTAGTGTGAATAAGCATATACTAGTTCACACGGATGAGACGAAACAATCGAAATCAATCATCAATCGATGGGGTTTTGTGCGGTTAAAAGATGATTCCAAGCAAAACATCCATGAATCCATATGCTACCAATGCTTTACCAAATAAAAATAGAAGACCGAACCAAATCTTTGTATCTTTCTATAATGGGAACAGATTACGGTTATCACGACGACTTCTAGTCGTTACCTCAAAAACAAACAGTTTTCAGATTAAAGTTGATGTGAGCTGCAGCCTGACGTGCTTACTTTGCCACTGAATTCTCGCAGCAGGTCTGGTCTACGCCGAGAACTTTTCCACTGGGAGATCTCTGACTAGAGACTTTCATTCAACTTTTTCTTTTTCTATCCCATTTCCTTCGCAATCCTTTGTCTATCGAGTCCTAGTGATTGTTTTGCTCTGAGAGGGAGTATAAACCCACTATTCCTACACACAAGAAAAACCACCAAGGCTCACAAGTGCACATAGGTACTTGTCTGCGTGATTTGCTCAGAATGCATAACTTCATCCGAGTTGTTTTATCGTTATGCCTGTTGGCATTGGTGAAGCTCAATGCGAGGGAGGTTGCGGCAGCAGGCTTAAATGGAAGTGAGAAGGATGTGGCTTCTCTAATGGAATTTAAGAATGCAGTTACGCAGGATCCACTTGCTGTGCTGCACAACTGGAACCAGAGCCTGCACTTTTGCAATTGGACGGGCATTCGCTGCAACACTGAAAAGTGGCGTGTTGTGGAAGTGGATTTAAGAAACAAGAGTCTGCACGGCGTGATCCCCCCCCCGTTGGGGAATTTGTCCTTCCTTCACTACCTTGATCTTTCCTTCAACAGAATTGGGGGCCAAATTCCCTCTGCTCTGGGGCGCCTGCGCCGCCTCCAAATTCTTTATCTTCACGCCAACCTGCTGGAAGGCTCTGTTCCTCATTCTCTTGGTAATTTGCGCAATCTCAAAGTCCTGGCATCTTGGGCGAATCGCCACTCAGGCAGCATTCCCGCGGCGTTGGGAAATTGTTCTATGCTTAGGCGTATTGATTTATCTGATAACGATTTGGAAGGTACAATTCCTTTCCAAATTGGGTCTCTCGCTAAGCTTAAGATTCTCCGTCTGGACAACAACCGAATCAGTGGAGAAATCCCACTTTCTGTGCTAAATTGCACAGAGTTGAGAAATCTTTCTTTGGTTAATAACTCGCTCAGTGGGGTGATTCCATCGGAGATAGGCGTCAAGCTTTCCAAGCTGGAGTACCTGCTTCTGCCACAAAATAAACTCAGCGGGGTGATTCCCAAATCACTGGGAAATTGCTCGAGGCTTTCTGTGCTTGAACTGGCGTGGAATAAAATGAGCGGCGTGATACCTGAGGAACTGGGTAATCTTCTCCGTCTGACCAACCTCAATCTGTTTTGTAATCATTTCGTGAGCGGAAGTGGAAGTGCGAATGGTGTTCCTATACTGAATGCACTTACGAACTGCTCCAAGTTGAAAAGGTTGGATTTGACAGACAATCATCTTGAAGGTACACTGCCTCCTTCTCTGGCTCTGCTGTCTCCGCTTCTCTCCATTTTCTCATTAGAAAGCAACCGCATAAGAGGCAACATACCTGAGCAGATCGGCAATCTCACAGGACTCACAGAATTGTATTTGGGTGGCAATTCCTTGGACGGAGCCATTCCCTCTGTGATAGCCAGGCTTCCCAATTTAGGCATGTTAAATCTCAGTCGCAACCAATTGGAAGGCCCCATTCCAATGGAATTAAGTAAGATGAAAAGCCTGGAATATATTATTCTGTACAACAATTCGCTATCTGGAACAATCCCCGAGAGCCTGGGGAGCCTTGAGGCTCTAAGACAACTGGACTTAAGCATCAACAAGCTGAACGGAAGCATACCGCCACAACTCGGAGGCTGCTCGAATCTTGAACTCCTAGATGTGTCATATAATCGTCTCACAGGAAGCATTCCTTTGGAGGTTGCCAGTCTTCATAATATTCAGTTTTATTTCAATCTATCCAACAACCAATTAACTGGGCCGATCCCTGGATCGCTTGGTGGAATGCAAATGGTGCAAGCAATTGACCTCTCTTCCAACAAGTTATCAGGTTCAATTCCTAATGGTCTTAGTAGCTGTGCAGGACTCGAGTACCTCAATCTGTCTCATAATGAGCTTCAAGAAACTTTTCCAGCATCTTTTGGCAACCAACTGAAAAGCCTTCAAGACATTGATTTTTCTTACAATAATTTATCAGGGCCACTTCCAACGTCTCTGGCGAACCTGGAAAGTGTTCAGCATTTAAACTTGTCATACAATCGCTTCTCAGGACAAGTCCCCTGTTTTGGAGCATATAAGCGGCAGAGCATGAAATCTTTTTTGGGGAATCTCCAGCTGTGTGGGAATTGCTTGGGTTTGCAAGATTGTTCTTTGCGGAAGCCAAGCAGAGGCCATAGCAGTGCCCACAAAAGGAAACTGGTGCTCCTGATTGCCATCCTTGGTTCCTCTGCTTTGTCTTGCTTTGCTGCTTTAGGATTTTGGATATGCTTCAGAAATAAGAGAAGGCCGAGTAATTTAATGCAAAAAGAAGATCTGAGCAGAGCAACCGAAGGTTTCAATCCTAGGAACATAATAGGAAGTAGTGGCCTTGGAAAAGTTTACAGAGGCGTTCTTCCAGACGATAAGGTCGTGGCTATCAAAGTTCTTACTCCCAGGCGCCTAGAAGCAGACGATTGTTTCCAAAGAGAGTGCCAGACACTACTAAAAGTTGCGCATCCTAATTTGGTGAAGATAATAGCTTCATGCGCGGAGGCAGATTTCAAAGCTCTGGTATTACAATTCATGCCAAACGGAAGCATGGACAGACACTTGCACAGAGGCTCAATTGATAACAGTGAGGTTGAAGTCCTGAGTTTGAGGAAGAGATGGGAAATTCTGTATGAAGTAGCGCGTGGGATTTCATACTTACATGATGAATGCTCTCCAGCCATTGTACACTGTGACATTAAACCACAGAATGTGCTTCTGGACGGAAGCATGAGAGCTCGTGTTGCAGATTTTGGAATCGCCCAACTGGTGAGCGATGAATCCGCTATTACCTCGACTTTGAGAGGATCTTTCGGTTACATTGCACCTGGTAAGTAATTGTACCGTATTAAGCAATTCATTTAGTTCCCCTTTAAGAGTGCTGAAGAGTGAATGGAATGTAAATGTTAATTCTTTAATAGTTTAATGTTTATGCAGAGTATGGAATGGGAGGAAGGATTTCCGTGAAAGGAGACGTTTACAGTTATGGCGTGGTGGTGCTGGAGACGCTTACTGAAAAGAGGCCGACGAATCCAATGTTCGGCAGTGGATTAACTCTGCCTGCATGGGTTTCTCAATCATTTCCTCACAGTTTGGGAGACGTTGTTGCAGCGGGTGTAGTTGAAGAGATGGGGCCAAACAGGCGATACGGAACTTCCATGATTGAGGAATTGCTAAAACTGGGGCTCTCCTGCACCTCTCAACTTCCACACCAGAGGCCATCCATGGCGGAAGTACTCACCGTGCTTCAGAACGTACGTCAAATCTTAGATAGCCAGGTCGTGAGTTAAATGTTTCTTTCCTGCTGAATCGGCCTTAAATAGCCATTTGTGCCTTGTGGTACACGAACCTCTCTATAGCTTTTCACAGGCATTGTAAGCACAAATCAAGACTTTGTGGTCAGTAACCAGATTGTACCGGCTTTAAAGTCAAACTTAAATAGTGCTGTCAGTCGATTTCATCGTGATGGACTAGTCTCTCAAAATCGTATTTAGGTATTTCAAATCACTATTAATTTTTTATGGTAAGAGTCCAACAATTCTCATGTTTCTAATTGTCTTTCATTCTCATGTTCTAATTGTCTTTCATTCTTTGTTCATTTAATGGTTCAATTATTAATTTTAAAGAAAAAAAGAAGTGACAACTAAAAGTCCATTAATAAATTTCACATGTATCAATAGTCATCCATTTGTACCCTCCACTAGTTAAAGTTTGTAGACTTTAATAGGAGTTGTGAAACTTTATTGGTACCTATAGCACATGACTACTTTGAACATTTGTGCATAAGTATTGACAATTTTTTAGGTAGTTGTAGTACATGGTTATTGGGACATCTTTAACTAAGTATTGAGCAATACTTCTAAATGACCATTTTTTGATCCTTGTGTGCATAACTAATCCCACAACATTCGTCTTTACAAGCTGGAAGCCAGAATAATAGCTATAAGCAGTTAACTTGCATACAAAGACAACAATTGTTTTTGTCAAAATCCAATATATCGTTTAGAATCCAGAGACGCACAAAGTTAGCTATAATGACTACATGGGCTCTTCCCCTACTTGTCAAGTACCATACATTTTGGTTTTTCGTACACATGTTCAAATATGAGGTCACATCAACATGCTTTTTGTTGAGGTGTTCAAAATGGTCCCAAAAAAAGTAAGACTAATAGTTGTGCACTAAGTCATGTTTAGTTGGTGGGCTAATGTGGCATCACATAACAACTTGCTTTTTAGTTTAATATGGTATCTATATATATTTTTTGTTAATTTTCTTTTATAATTTTCAAAATCTAATTTATTAGATTTGGGTGTGTGCAAGATCATGAGAGGTCAAAAAGTGATGATAGGAAAAACATGTGTTTCTCATTTTACTAAAAATGTGAAAATCCGCTTTGAACTTTTACTTGGGTTAGGTAATCATACATGCAACCATGGCAACAACCAAAGCGGAATGAATAAATGAATATCCATTAGCAATTGCACAATAAAAAATAAAAAACATAAATATAATATATATATTATATGGCCTCCTCCATGTAGGTAAGTAACCTTCTTTCTCTTTGTTTCTTGGTTCATTTAATGCTTTTTCCTCACGTTTCGTGTAGAAGGCTTAGGGTAGTAAATGCTCTATAACTTGTCGTGTTGTATCCGCCATAATGGATGGCAACCTGCCTTATGTGAACCCTTTAAATGGGAATGTGAAATCTACGAAGGCCAAATCTTTTAAAGTTGCCTTGGTAGACAAATTGCTTGACATTCCTTTGTCGACGAGATTTGAAATAGTCGCAGATAACCCCTTGGAAGGTAATGGAAATGTAGGAGGAGGAGAAGGTAAGCAACATACCAGTCCCTTTACCAAGCTTTCTATCATTCCAAATTGAGAAATGAACACTATTTTAATAGAGGAAAAATCTATACTTTCTTATACTAACATTTTTTTAGTGGTTGTGGATACTAATAAAATCTCGACCCACAAGTTTTTAGATGAATGACTTAATAATGTATGGGTTAAATAATTAGGGTTACAATTTTCATTTTGTAGAATGTTGCATAAAGGGCTTTTCATAAAATCTAAAAAAAATGCAGTAGAGAGGTAGTATTGGACTGTAGGGAATTGCACATTTAGATCCATTCATTGGTTGTTTGATGCGGTCAATGATGCAATCATGGCTCTGTCATGCCCCCACTGGATTGCCATTAAAGACCTTCACCTTCTTTTGTGGAATTTTATTTCATAGATGCTTGAGTCAGGGGGGAAATTTTTGAGAATGGATAATACCTAGATGGTTCTTCCCCATATGGATGGTAGAGTTTTAATCTCTATCACCCCCGACCATGATATCTTGAGGTTTATAGAAGTGCACATTGAGGATGAGTCGATTACCTGTATGGTTGAGGTACTCGACGATATCAATGCCTACTTCTTCTGTAGCCATGAAGGCCACATTTGAAGGAACGGTGCCTTCCTTATGCATCACGAATTGCTTGGTAAATTTATAGTTGGGGCCAACCTTAATTACAAAGGCAAAAATGATCTTGATAACACCCTGAGCAATGAGACAGCTTCGATCCTTCTAACACAACTTGAACTGGTGTGTGATGGGAATAAAAAAGAACCAATTGTTGAACACTTGAAGTCTCTACAAGAGGTCATACGAGTTGTAATCAAAGGCTCCCTAACCAAGCTTCTTGTTGTTGATGAGAACCTTCATTTTAGTAAGTTCAATGCGGACCCTCCCCACCCCACTCGAAGATTTATGTTTCCCTTTCCCAAATTAAGGAAGAATCACAGGCGAATTTGGGATAGTTCTCTATGCCCAAGTCTCGTAAAGTTTGGAAGAGAAACACCCAACAATTGGTGTTAGAGAAAATTTGGAAGTATCAATCTAACATGATGGAGGTGAGTCCTGAATGCACAAATTATGGTAACACCATTACCCCTACTTGTGATTCCCCCCAACTTGACTTTGTCTCTCTCTACTAGAACCTTCTATGATCAATATCTTGAATAAGGGTAGAGATTCTTTTGTTAAATCAATGATTAGAGATCTTGAGAGTAAGAGTTTTAGTAATTTGAAAGTAAATGAACCAGGTGGTCTTGTTAACCCCTTGGGGAAAATTGTCCCATTAAGAACTGATAATAGTTTTATCTCCCTCTTTGATGCTTTTATTGAGGCCTCACACACCTCAAAGATATGAGGTTATTCTATTTCTTCTCCCCAAGGGGAAAATCAGACTAATATTCATGATTCTTCTCCTATTTCTATCTCCCCTAATCCCAAACATCCTAATGTTGGGCTTAACGAAATCATCTCTCCAACATCCCCAAATTCTAGAGGTGGAATGGATTCCCCCAAGGCCAATTTGACCAATGCAAATCCCATTGTGGGATGCGAAATCACAAGTGGCTCTCTAGACCTTGCAATAGTACCTTATTGTAAGGAAGACTCCAATATGGATGTGGAGGATCTCGAGCAGAGCTCAAACACTCTTTCCAGTGACAGTGTTAGTATTGGGGAGCAGTCTCCCGAAATGAATATTGAGATGTCCTTAGTAAAGGATAACTTAGACAGACTCATTCCGGCTGGGAATGATCAATTTGCTATTTTAAGGAAGAAAAGGGGAAGATCTAAATCTACTTTGTCTCCCCTTCCGAAAAAGAAAGACAAGAATAAGGAATTGCCCAAGTGTTTTGATAGCTTCAAAGCTGCCATGGATATCATGTTTCAATAGTTTCTAAATGGAGTTGAATTGCATATCTTGGAATGTTGGGGGATTTGAATCCTATATAGGAAATACATTGTGAAGACATTCTTTAGGCAATGAAAACATGTGGAAGCCATGTTTTTGCAAGAAGTCAAGGCCACCAATTTTACCCTGGATGTCAACCTAAGGTATATCTGGAAGATGGTACTCAATTTGTCACTAGGCATACCAAAGACAAGAGGGGGGGGAGGGTTATTCTCCTAGATAACAAATGGAAAATTTTCTTTCTAAATTTGGGGCCTACCCATGTAATAGGGTCGTTTGGGTCAACATTAATTACAATGGCTCAAAATTAGGTCTCTACTCTTTATATGTTTCAAATGATTATAGAGAAAGAATTGATCTTTGGAAGTGGCTCTATGATTTGCCTGATATACCTTGGCTATTAGGAGGAAACTTCAGCATGGTTGAGCATTAGGAGGATAAAGTTGGAGGTTTGAACATTGAGTAGAAAGGTATTCATGGTGTAACTACCAGAAATGAAAGAAAATGATTTACTATTACCTAGATAGATTTTACACTAGTCACGATCATTTCTCTTTCAAGTAGGATGAGGAAGGTATAACTGTTAGAGTATGTCCTTACACCGTCTTAGATCATCATCCCATTAGGGATTTAATCAATATGAACAACTCTACAAGCATTCCCCTAGTTCAAAAAGACAACTTTATTCTCAACACTAATCTATTTAAGAACTAGGATATCATGAGTACACTTTATATGATTAGACAATTCAAAAATTGGGACAATAATGAATGCTTTTCCATTAATAAATGGAACAAGAAAGTGAATAGATGGAAAGTCTTATTTCAGACTGTAGGAAAGAAGCTGGCTAAGGATAGTAGGAAAGAAGAAAAAGAGCTTAATGACAGGTTACTCTTCGTTGACGTTTGTGTGCAATTGGACCCGTCCAATAGTGTAGCTATGGAATGCTTAGTACTCACCAGGATCTAATTGAGGAAGCTCCAAAATAATAAAATTCAGGGCCTTAAGGTAAGGGCTAGAGCTAACTAGCTACTCCAATGGGATAAGGGCTCCAAGTTTTTCTTCAATATTTTGAGACATGAGGAGTTTAGGGAGAGAATTGATATAATTTAGGATGATGGTCAAGAATTGGTTGATAATGGGAGCATTAAAAATGTCTTCCTCAATTACTACTCTACCCTCTTCTCCTTTTTAATATTCCTCAGCGAGCAAGCAGGAGGCTAGGGAGACATGCAAAAAGATCATCTCGATGAAGATCTTTGAAGAGGAGACTATGTTTCTTAAGGAACCAGTCACAAATTGTAAAGTTCTGATGCCAATAGTTAGAAAGATGAGGGGGGGGGGGGTGAATCATACAAACTTAATCTTCAATATATTCAACAGATTCAACCTCAGTAGCTTATACTTTAGAATATGTAACCAAAACTATAAAAACATTCAAACTTATGAACAGATAACATCACAACACATATAACACCAGATTTAACGTGGAAACCCAAATAGGGAAAAACCACTGTGGGATTTTGGACCCACTAAGAAATATACCCTTCTAGAGTATGCTCGGTTAAAAGCAAATCCTGTTAAAGATTACAAACACATTGCTAGATGTGACCTGGTTAAGGGATTTCCCTCAGACTTGTTAGAGTCTTGCACTTTGTTAGAAGTGACTTTGTCAAAGGATTTCAAACACTCATTTATAATGTTACCTTGGTAGAGGGTTTACAAATAAGACTGTTAAGTCCACTCGGTTAAGAGATTTTCTGTCACTTACAAAATAAACGACAGTAATAAAATATATCTGCAACTTCACATCTGAAATGCTAAAGCAGATTCTATTTGCTCAAAACAATCTTGTCATAAGTCTTATCTAGTCCCTTGTTGGGCTTGCTGGGCTTCTCAATCTTCTCTTCAATCAGATCTTCAAGCTTCTGAGCTCGGCAAACAATCCTGTAGCATCACTGTGCATAGATTTGCCTGCTTCCATTGTTTATCAACAATTCCTTATTTATAAACATTTTTCTAACCGCTTAATCTCCTTGAACACATTTCCCATGATCAATCTTAGCCATCAGAACATCAATCTTGACTAGGTTCAATGTATCCTTCGATCTGAAAACGTTTTACCTCGCCTTGGAACTTGTAGTCCTTCCTAGGAACTTGTGCTAGCTTTCTGCAGTTCAATCTGTGTTGTAGATCTTCCTCTTGATTTTCCATTGCCGTAGATCCTTAAAAAACTTCTTGCGCGACATACCAATCATTTATTCATCTCTAGCTCATTAGCATCCTTCATTAAATAATGCTTTTATTCATCCAATGTGGTCTATTATAACTCGGTTGTTACTCGGTTAATACTAAACTTCACTCGGTAGACATTCTGCCTTCTTTAACCAATATCGATAACCTTAGGGTTTACTGACTAGGTACCTTAGGGTTTACCGACTAGGTTCTTTGCTCGGTGACATGGTACAATATTAAACTTATAATCAATAACATGTGTAGGATATCAAAACAATCAAAACAACATGATCTCATCATTGTCTAACTCGGTAATAGTTGCCCATTGAATAACTTATTTCTCCCCTTTATTATCACATTCTTTATGTGTCACTTATCGACCTCTTAATACTCATCAACACATACTTCTCAAGATATGGCAACATCATACTAAATCAAAAAATCAATTTCTTGACATCAATGACAAAATAATATTATAAAGACAGTAATCATCCTTCTTTAGTTATATCAACAATCTCCAACAACCTTCTCAATATCCTTATTGAAATGCCAACAATCTCCTTTCTATTGTAATGCCAACAATCTCCCCCTTTGGCATTGATGGCAAAACCAACAATTAAATGGTAATACCAACTTGATTTTCCATTGATTCGAATTTAGATTGCTGTTAGACTTCTCCTGTTATCCTTGAGCTGTTAAAATCTTCTCCTGACCGTATTCTCCCCTGTCATTAGTCTTCTATGATATTCTCCATTTAGTCTTCTCCCCCTTTGAAAACAATGCCAAAAGGAAAAACTAATTCATGATTTCTTCCCCTACGAAGTGATTTGCCTTGATGTGTTACACATGTATCATCTCAGTCTCGGTCAGAGCAACTTGTCTCTATTCACTATATCCTGCACACCTTTAGAAAACCTCCTAAAGTGCGTAAATCAACATCAATCCACAAATAATATTCTATAGAGTCATCAAATTGATGCTTTCACTGAACTCTGTCAGTGAGTAGAAGATAGGGGTAGGACCCCTAACTTGCTTCTGAGATACTCAAAAGTGTCCCTTGGTAGTGGCTTTGTGAAGATGTTTGCTATTTTCTCCTTTGAATTGATATATTCCAGCACAACTTTCTTCTCTTGAACTTCTTCTCTGAGATAATGATACTTTATAGAGATATGTTTTGTCTTAGAGTGCATTACCGGATTCTTTGAAATGTTAATGGCACTAGTATTATCATAGAATATAGCTACTAGCTCAGTAACTTTCTCATTTATACCTTCCAACAGTTTCTTGATCCATGCTATATTGGTATAATTCAATGCTGCAACAACATATCTAGCTTCAACTGTTGACTGTGAAATGCATCCTTGTTTCTTGCTAAGCCAACTTACTAGTCTATCACCCAGAAAGAAAGCTCCACCACTTGTGCTTTTCCTGTCATCAATGTTTCCTGCCCAATCAACATCAGTATAAACTTTTAAATCAAAATCATTCCTCTTTTCATATACTAAGCCATAATCTTCAGTGCCTCTCAGGTATCTAAAAATTCTCTTGATTGCTGTCATATGGATTTCTTTGGGATTTGCAGAAAATCTTGCAACTATTCCTACTGCATGTGCTATATTTGGCCTGTTGTGAATAACATATTGCAACTTTCCATTCATAGATCGGTAAAGTGTCTCATCAACAGATGCAGATTCATCATTCTTTGATAGTTTACAGTTAGTAGTCATAGGAGTACTTACATATTTAGAATCCTCCATTCCAAATTTCTTCAAGATTTCCTTTATGTACTTGGATTGAGTAATGAAAATCTCATCTTTCATTTGCAGTATCTGTAAACCTATAAAATACTTTATCTCACTGATTAATGACATCTCAAATTCTTTGCACATTTCATTTCCAAAGTTCTTGCATAGGGAGTCATTACCAAAAAAAATAATATCATCAACAAATATGGCTGAGATCAGTATTCCATTGTCCTCATCATTCTTCATGTACATATTGCTATTTTCACTTGTTCTTATAAATCCAATCTTGATCAAATAAGAGTGCAGTCTTTAATACCATGCTCTAGGTGCTTGTTTCAGACCATATAAAGCTTTGTTCAATTTACATACCTGATCTTTACTCCTGTCTTCAACAAATCCTTCAGGCTATTCAATATAAACTTCTTCTTCTAGTATACCATTCAAAAATGCAGATTTAACATCCATTTGATATACCTTGAAATTTTTGAAAGCAGCATATGCCAACAATGTTCTTACTCCCTCAAGTCTAGCCACAGGTGCAAAAGTCTCACCATAATCTATTCCTTCTTCTTAAGCGTAACCTTTGCAAACTAGTCTTGCTTTGTTTTGAATGACCTCACATTTTTCATTTAGCTTGTTTCTGAAAATCCACTTTGTACCGATTACATTTTTGTCCTTTGGTCTTGGGACCAATGTCCATGTTTCATTCTTCTTGATTTGATCAATCTCTTCTGTCATAGCATTTACCCAGTCTTCATTGTTGAATGCGTCTTTTACTATTCTCGGTTCAAATTCAGATATCAGACATGTATTCTGTCTCAGTTTGTTCCTTGTCATCACTGGATCATCCTTATCTCCTATAATTTGACTTGATGCATGATTTCTTCTGACATATTTGGCTAATAGAGGCTCGGTAGGCTCTGTATGATCTTCTTCATCACTCGGTAACAAGATATTATGTTCATTTTCTTCAGCAACTTTCTCGGTAGGATTTTTCGGTTGAACATAAACAAATTCTTCATAATTTTCTGGTTCTTTGGAATTTCCTTCATCATTTCTTTTTGCAAATTCATCAATTTTCACATTTGCACTTTCTACTATTTTGTTAGATGATTTGATCAAACATTTAAATGCTTTACTTCTAGAAGAATAACCAAGAAATGTTCCTTCCTCGCTTTTCTGATCAAACTTTCCATTTCTGTCATCTTTGTGAACTTAACATCTACTTCCAAATATTTTAAAATAACTTACATTAGGTTTCTTGTCATACCAGATTTCATATGGTGTCTTCATAGTTCCTTTCTTTTGTTGTACTCGGTTCAGGGTGTAAACTGCAGTGCTGATTGCTTCTCTCCAAAATGTTTGAGGTACCCTCTTTTCTATCATTAAGGTTTTGGCACAATCTACAATTGATCTGTTTCTTCTCTCAGCTATCCCATTTTGCTGAGGTGTTCTTGGTGCAGACACTTGCCTTTTTATACCATGATCATTGCAGAATAAGTTAAATTCATCAGAAGTGAACTCTCCTCTATCAGATCTAAGACATTTCAGCTATCTTCCTGTTTCATTTTCAACTCTTTCCTTGTACCATTTAAACATTTGAAAAGCTTCTAATTTTTCTTTTAAAAACATAACTGACATCATCCTTGAGTAATCATCCACAAATAATATGAAATATTTATCACCATAATAACTTTGAACTTTCATGGGACCACAAAGATCAGTGTGTACTAGATCTAAAATTCCTTTAGAAGTGTAGGACTTACTTGTAAAGCTTGATCTTGTCATCTTACCCATCTGGCATGCTCGACATAAAGCATTCTCAGGTTTTTCCAGGCTCAATAGACCTCTTACTCGGTGCTTCTTACTTATTTTGATCAGATTATCAAAATTTACATGACAAAACCTTTTATGCCATAACCAAATATCTTCTATTTTTGTATATAAACATTTATTCCGAGTTGAGTCAAGATGAAATGTATTACCTTTTGTTTGTGTCCCAGTAGCAGCCAACTTTCCATGTTTGTCATGAACTTTGACACATCCCTTCTGGAATTCTATTCGGTATCCTGTATTGTTTAGCTGAGCTACACTCAACAAATTGTATTTCAAACCTTCAACCCAGTATACATCATCACATTTAGCATTGTCAAGAAGTTTTATAGATCCTTTACCTTTCACCGGACATGGTGCATCATTACCAAATCTTACATATCCTCCATCATAGTCTTCTAATTTAAGAAACTTGTGTTTATCACCGGTCATGTGATGTGAGCATCCACTATCTATGATCCAAGAATCATTATTATTTATGTGAGATATTAGGGCTTTTTCTTCATACCTTTATTCATCTGATCCATCTTTAATAGCCACATAAACAACTTCCTCTCTATCAGTTTCATTAGATTTATCATCATTGGATTCCTGATCAGCTACTAGGCATGTCTTTCTGTCTCTCCTTCTGAAGTCTCGGTGTCCTTTGTATTGGTTGTCTTTCTGCTTGTTATCTCGGTATTCTCTCTTTTCACTAGATTCTTTGTCAGGGCAGTTAGAAGTCATATGTCTTATTCTATCATAGTTAAAACATTTTAAAGGTAGCTTTCCTTTATACTTACCTTTTCCTCTCGGTAACCTTCTAGCTAATAATGCTTCAAACTCTTCTTGCTTTTTTATTTCTTCATATAGTTTGTGTACCTCTTCCATGTTTTTGCGAAATCTTTCACTTGCTCCACTGTGATTTCCTTTAGTATACTTATACATTCTATCATTGTAATAATCAAATTCACCAATATGAAAAGAACTGAATGCAGATTCTACTTTATTTACCGAAGACCCACTGTTATCAAAATTACTTAACTCAAATACATGTAGCTTACCAATAGTAGCATCCAAAGAAATTGACATATTTGGTACAGACCTTAGTTCATTGATTGCAGAGAATCGAATGGCATAAGCAGGTAGAAGTGTTCTAAGCAACTTACTTGTTACATCCTTTTCTTCAATAGTTCCTCCTGCTCCTTTGATTTGATTGACAATCTCCTTTAACCTTGTACTGTATTGGGTTATGTTCTCACCTTCATTCATTCTCATGGATTCAAGTTGACCTCTTAGGCTATCTACTTTTTCTCTTTGAACATGTTCATCACTGCCATACACAGATATGAGCTTGGTCCACATTGCTTTTGCATCATTACAACCTTCTAGATCATTAAACTTTGAGTCGGTCAATGCTGATGTTATTTCAATCATAGCTTGAATATGTTCTTGCTTTGCCTTTATTTCTTCCAAGGTCATCGGGTTGGTGCTTGGTGGTATGTAATCATTCTCCAAATAATATGTTGCATATTCTCCAATTCTTGATAAATGCAGCTTCATCCTTTTCTGCCATGTGGAGAAACTTGACTTGTTCAACTTTGGTGCATCCCTTTTATACATCTTCGGATCTTTGCCTCAAGTACCTTTCAACTTTTCTTCCGGAGTCCATAGCTCTGATACCAATTGTAAATTTTTGATGCCAATAGTTAGAAAGAGGAGAGGGGGGGGGGTGAATCATACAAACTTAATCTTCAATATATTCAACAGAATCAACCTCGGTGTAACCAAAACTATAAAAACATTCAAACTTATGAACAGATAACATCACAAAACATATAACACCAGATTTAACGTGGAAACCCAAATAGGAAAAAACTATTGTGGGATTTCGGACCCACTGAGAAATATACCCTTCTAGAGTATGCTCGGTTAAAAGCAAATCCTATTAAAGATTACAAACACATTGCTAGATGTGACTTGGTTAAGGGATTTTGCTTAGACTTGTTAGAGTCTTGCACTTTGTTAGAAGTGACCTTGTCAAAGGATTTCAAACACTCATTTAGAATGTTACCTTGCTAGAGGGTTTACAAATAAGACTATTAAGTCCACTCGGTTAAGAGATTTTCTGTCACTTACAAAATAAACGACAGTAATAAAATATATCTGCAACTTCACATCTGAAATGCTAAAGCAGATTCTATTTGCTCAAAACAATCTTGTCATAAGACTTATCTAGTCCCTTGTTGGGCTTGCTGGGCTTCTCAATCTGTTCTTCAATTAGATCTTCAAGCTTCTGAGCTCGGTAAACAATCCTGTAGCATCACTGTGCATAGATTTGCCTGCTTCCATTGTTTATCAACAATTCCTTATTTGTAAACATTTTCTAACCGCTTAATCTCCTTGATCACATTTCCCATGATCAATCTTAGCCATCAGATCATCAATCTTGACTAGGTTCAATGTATCCTTCGATCTGAAAACGTTTTACCTCGCCTTGGAACTTGTAGTCCTTCCTAGGAACTTGTGCTAGCTTTTTGCAGTTCAATCTGTGTTGTAGATCTTCCTCTTGATTTTCCATTGCCGTAGATCCTTAACAAACTTCTTGCGCGACATACCAATCATTTATTCATCTCCAGCTCATCAACATCCTTCATTAAATAATGCTTTTATTCATCCAATGCGATCTATTATAACTCGGTTGTTACTCGGTTAATACTGAACTTCACTCGATAGACATTCTAC
This sequence comes from Cryptomeria japonica, assembly GCF_030272615.1. Taxonomy (NCBI): domain Eukaryota; kingdom Viridiplantae; phylum Streptophyta; class Pinopsida; order Cupressales; family Cupressaceae; genus Cryptomeria; species Cryptomeria japonica. Next base: position 233,603,914 of record NC_081407.1, read on the forward strand.
CTTCTTTAACGGATATCGATAATGTTAGGGTTTACCGACTAGGTACCTTAGGGTTTACCGACTAGGTTCTTTGCTCGGTGACATGGTACAGTATTAAACTTATAATCAACAACATGTGTAGGATATCAAAACAATCAAAACAACATGATCTCATCATTGTCTAACTCGGTAATAGTTGCCCATTGAATAACTTATTTCTCCCCTTTATTATCACATTCTTTCTATGTCACTTACCAACCTCTTAATACTCATCAACACATACTTCTTAAGATATGACAACATCATACTAAATCAGAAAATCAATTTCTTGACATCAATGACAAAATAATATTATAAAGACAGTAATCATCCTTGTATTGAAATGCCAACAATCTCCAACAACCTTCTCAATATCCTTATTGAAATGCCAACAATCTCCTTTCTATTGTAATGCCAACAAAAGGAAATCTTTAAGGCTATCGGTGCCTTTAATATGATAAGGCCCCTAGCCTAGATGGTCTACCAGTTGGGTTCTATAAAGCAACTAAGGATTGGATAGCCAGTGGCCTCCTTCAACTTTATGAAGATGAGTTTAACATAGAATCTCTAGGTGCGGAAGTTAATAGAGGAGTGATTAAATTGCTCACCAAAGAAGGAAATAAGTCTCTCATATGGAACTAGAGACCTATCAAACTGCTAAATGTATCTTACAAGATAATTACAAAGATTATATCCCTAAGGCTTGTTAATATTCTGCCAAAATTTGTGAGTAACACTCGAACGATATTTATCAACTTAGGAAGATACATTCTTGAGAACCTCATTACAAGTTTGAAAGCTATGTATTGGGTAAAATGAACCAACCAAACCACTGCCATGTTCTTATTAGACTTTGAAAAAGCATATGGCCTTGTTGAATGGAATTTCTTGATTATAATGCTTGAGAGAATTGGCTTTCCTACGAAATTTTGTCATATGATTTGGGTCCTACTAAAGGATGCCTCTGCCCAAGTTGAAATTAATGGCTCTTGAACTACCAGTTTCACCCTGGGAAGATCTATAAGACAAGGATGCCCATTAGATCCTGCTTTATTTATTTTTGCTTTAGATGCCATTTTCTACTTTCTCACACACTCATCATATTTTCCAAGGATTAGTGGGATCTCATTTCCCAGTAAGGAGGACTTGATTAACATTCTGTTTGCAGATGGCACAAAATTTTTCTTGGAACTGGAGAAGAAGAATATGGAATCCTTAATAACAAAATTGGAACTTTTTTATAAGGCATATGGTGCTAAGATTTATGCTAGTAAGTCCATTTTATTAGGTTGGGAGAATTCCCCACTAGGATTGTTTAGAAAGTACAATCTCCAGTGGGGAGGACCTAGCAAATGAGTCAAGCATCTTGGTAACCCTTTTGAAGTCCACCCCTACCTAAAAGACATGTGGTTGTGCATTAAATGAAAGATAGAACATAAACTAGGTAAGTGGAACACACAATATCTTTCTATGGCCGGTAGGTAACAAGTATGTCAAAAAATCATATCTTCCTACAATGTATACTAGGCATCTGTTTGACTATTTAGTGATTATTAGATAAATGATATCCAAAAATAGATTAGGAAATTTCTTTGGTCTGATGGAAAAGGCAGTAGAAAGTGCCATTCAGTTAATTGGAAGTGGTGTTGCGTGAGGAAGAATTTGGGAGGATTAGGTCTTAAAGATCTCAAACTACAAGAAGTTTCTCTTGCTACAAAATGGATGTTTCATGCACTTGATGGTAATAAACCATGGGAGGTTCTCATCGGGAATAACATCAGCTTATCTATACCTAAGAAAGATAAATTGTGGAAATCTCCCCCCTTTAATGATCTAATCTCTGGAAAATTTATTGTGTCTCCTTCCAGCTCCAATGTATTCAAGGCCACATGTAAGGCCTGAGAGGCCATCCAGATTATAGTCTCCTGCAATGAGACTTACATTGGAAATAACACCTTGTATGGAAAAAAATCCATTTGGTGGAACCTTTTGCACAAAGGAAAACAACTTGCCCTCTTGCAAGGATTCCCAACTAAAAGTTGGAATAGTAAAGGTATCAAATATTGTAATGATATTATCCATGATGGCTAGTTGATACCTTGGTCCACCCTCAGTCAAAAATCTCACCTCCCTCCCTCCAATTGGAGGACCTATTCCATCTTGAGAGGCACATTCCTCTCTTTTTCTTCCCAAGCACTACATTGTGGATTTTGATAGATTTAAATCATTTACTTAGAATGATGGATCTTCTCTCTTGAATGTTAAAGCTAAAGTTGTGTATGATTCTCTCCACTATAACATTGATCTTATTAATTATCTTAATAATGTTTGGAATGTTAATATTTATAATGAAAAGTTTTTGGTACTATTTGGGATAGTTATATTATTACCAAAAGGAAATGCTTCACTTGGCTATTACTGTTGCAAAGATTACCCATTAAGAATTATGAGCATGGAAGAGATGTTTGTAACATTTGCATAGTTCTAGAAATAGTTTCTCACAATTGTTTTTGAATGCATAGTGGCCAAGGAGATCTGGAATTTATTTGATCTCAGGTTGTGCAACAATATTTCTATTCATGATATTATATATAGTCATATTAAGGGTTTAAAAAAGGATTCTTATTTTTTATGGTTTATTCTTTCTAGTGAAATACTTTGGCAAATTTGGATTCTTAGGAATGAAGATAAATATCAAGGGAATAGTAGGTTGCTTACCAAGTCATTTAGAAGAATTACCTTTCTTGATGTTGCCTCGTAGGTTACCCTAGTGCTGAAACTAGACAAGAAGAAGTTTGAAAGGTTCCTAGAAGATGACAACATCAAAATTTATAGCTCAGAACTCTCACATGGATATACATGGTTCCAGTTCAAAGGAGAAACAACCCCATTTATAAACACATTAGAGACATTCATGCAGGATCTCAATGAAAGTTGCAAAATTGATAGGCTCCAACAAAGGCAATCAACTAAGAACATGGAATAACCAATGGAACCTCCTCCATTGGCAATTTTGCATACCATCTGGATGGATGGCCCAAGGGGTTGGAACTCCTACGTTGAAGAATTTCAAACCACACAGTAGGGCAGTGCTATTGGGGTGTTTTGTGTTTAGAGGGATGTATCTTGTTTCCAATTAAATACTATACCAAATGTGTATATGTCTCATGATTATGATATAATATGTATATTGTCAAACTTTTCGAACCTCATATAATATTTTTTTGATAAATTGAATTGATAAGGCCATATTTGATGCAGGAACATCCCTAGTTCTTAGCAATCTTGCATCAAACCAAAATATTTCCTTTTTGTTTTGCTTTCTATTTTGTAGTTTCAGCATTTCATTAGCATTTTCTGGCATTGGCTCGCCGGATCTTGAGGAGTTGGATTTTGGCTTGAGGACTTGATCATCTTCCTTATTCCTAAACCATGGAGCATTTGGATCATTTTCCGACAAGTTATCGATTCCGGTTTCTGAGATAGTTTTCTAGCACCAGAACCAGTTGGACCTATTTGCTTTGGTGAATCTACCGGATCCCTTATGTAGCTTACAGAGCCCTGAGCATTGATTTTGATGTTCCTTGGCATGTGGCTGACCTTCCGTTTGATCTGCACTTCATCCTTTGGATTTTCCAGAGGAATCTCTTTGGCGGAGGCCGACCTTGTTGGTTTTACACATTTGGTTTTTTCTCTTCGACATTGATCCTTTTGGGCTGACCGGATCCCCTTGGATCGTTTAAATCATTGTAACTGAGTAGTAGAATAGAGATCAGAGGAAATATAGAGCATATAAGTTAGATCTAGAAGTTTTGAGGTCTCGATTGTGATCTGTTCTATAATTGAGCATGTTTGTAGTAGGCCAGTGAGCCTAATCTTGTATCCCAGATGTTATCGATTGCTTGTAATCAGTTTTCATGATTTAATTCATTTAGTTCTGCACTACCTCCATCATATCCTCGTGTTTTCATTGTGTTTACTCTTGCTAGCCAGTTCAGACCGATCTCTTTGAGGTCCCTCCTAATTGGTGACTGCACCAAATGGTATCAAAGTGGACTTTATTTTGGAGAATGTGTGGTCCTTAGAATTTTGTTTTGGGGTGGCAAATTGTGGATTCGACCTGCAGCTGCAAAGGATTGGCGTGAAGATGGTGCGAGGAGGAAATATGAATGGTGGAGCACATGGGAATGCAGAACTGATTGTGATGGAAATGTTGAGAGGAATTGCAGCCCGATTAGAAGCCATTGAGACGGTTCAGAGAAGAGGTTGACATATTGAAGATGTGAGTGAAGATGAAGGAGAAGAAGCCCCAATAGAACAAGTAAACCCGCCGACGATTGATCAAGATGAAGAAAGGTTCTTAAGGGTTTTGAGTAGGGCGAATACTAAACCACATTTTACCCCACTAAAATATGATAGAAATTTGGATTCAGATGAATTGATGGACTGGATCTCGGAGATGGAGAAATATTATGATTTTGAGAACACCATAGAGGAAAGGAAGGTGAAATATGCTTGCACCCGATTGAAAGGTCATGCATCTCTTTGGTGGGAGTATTTGCAGGTTGATATAAATAGAAGAGGTAAAGAGAAGATCAAAACATGGGATCAGAGGGTTGATAAGTTAAAATCAAAATTTATGCCAGTTGATTATCAAGTGAATTTGTTTTGGAAGTTGTAGAATTTGAAGTAGAAGGAATCTAGTATAAAGGAGTATACCAAAGCATTCTACAAGTTGAATATCAGATCTGTACATGTTGATGATGAGGTTGAACAAGTTGCAAGGTATTTGAATGGATTGCAAATGTCATACAAGATGAACTCAGTTTGATCAAATTGCAGAGTGTTGAAGAAGCTTACTAGTATGCTCTGAAAGCAGAAGATAAGATAAACAAAAGATATGAGCAGAGACAAAGAGGTAGGGGTGGAAGGTTTTCTGAAGGAAGATTTCAAGGAGGAAGAGGATATACCGGAGGTAGAGGAACCTGTATAGATCAGAACAAGGAAAAGGAAGTAAGAAAAGATGGTGGTTCATACCAGAAGGATGATAGAAATTTCTAACGAAGAAGAGAACCTGATGGTTACTAGAATGAGAATTTTGGAAAAGATGACAAAAGACAAGACAAGAGAGTGTTATGAGGAAATTTATTTAAGTGTGGAGGAGAAGGACATCGTTCTTTTGAGTGTAAGAAGGATGAGAGCAACAAGAGAAAAATAATGGTGGAAGAAAGCCCCACCGGATCAGCTAAAAATTCGAAAGATGGAGAACTATTGATGATGGGAGATTTGTGTCATACCAGAGCAAATGAGGAGCCCTTATAGAGGAGGAATTTGTTCAAGACCAGATGTAAGGTATCCGATAAGTGTTGTAAAGTTGTTATTGATAGTGGTAGTTCATGTAACCTTGTTTTAGAAGAGATGGTGGCTAAGTTGAATTTGGAAAGATTGAAACACCCTAATCCTTATCAAATAGCATGGATTCAGGATGATCATAAGTTGTTAGTAAGTGAGCAATGTTTGGTGAAATTGAAAATTAGGAATCATCATGACGAAGTCTTGTGTGATATTATGCCTATGGATATTTGTCACCTTTTGTTGGGTAGACCTTGGCTATTTGATAGACAGGCAATGCATGATGGGACAAAGAATATATACACTATTATGGCTAATGGGCCGAAGAAAACCTTGTTGCCCTTAGAGGAGCATTTGAAGAGTAAAGTTTGTACGAATGCTAGAATCTGTTTGGTGGATGGAAGGAAATTATTGGATGGGATGAGACATGAGAATGTGTGTTTTTCCTTAGTTCCTAAGAAGACTGAGAATCTAGAGCATGAAGAAGAACAACCGGAAGAGATAAAGGGGTTACTGACAGAGTATGAAGACATCATTTCAGATAATGTGCCTGATGGATTACCACCTATGAGAAGTATCAGTCATTGCATGGACCTGATTCCCGGAGCTAGTTTGCCTAACAAAGCGGCACACCGGATGATACCCACAGGGAATGAAGAGATGAATAGACAAGTGTAGGAATTATTAAAGAAAGGTTTAATCAGAGAAAGTTTGAGTCCTTGTGCAATACTAGCAGTATTAGCACCTAAGAAGATTGGAGAATGGAGGATGTGTACCGATTCTAGAGCAATAAACAAGATCATAGTTAAATACCAGTTTCCTTTGCCTATGATGGATGACATAATTGACTGTTTGAGTGGAGCCAAATACTTCACAAAGATAGAATTGAAGAATGGATATCATCAGATTAGGATCAGAGAAGGAGATGAGTGGAAGACAACATTCAAAACAAATGAAGGACTGTATGAATGGTTGGTGATGCATTTTGGGTTAACTAATGCACCGAGTACTTTCATGAGGTATTGAAGAAATTCTTGGGTAAGTTTGTTATTTTATATTTGGATG